>NC_090189.1:8473729-8751229 GCF_024679245.1 Pseudorasbora parva | reverse complement strand
TTTCAATGACTTTTGAAAACCATTATGCGTTTGTGAACCCTGAGCCAGCAGTCCTTTCTGTGTGGAGTTTGCATGTTCTCCTCGTGTTAGCATGGGTTTCCTCCGGGGGCTCTGGTTTCCCCCAGTCATGACATGCAGCTTAAGTGGAATGGATATGCCAAATTGTAGGATTGTGTTTAAGTGTGAATGTGTCCCAGCACTTTTAATTCAGGATGGGGATCGGCGTAAAACCTGTGCCAAATCTAAGGTGTGTGTGAAGCCGAGCCTGCAAATGAAGGGGAATAATGCTTGGAAGAGGATAATGTGTTGGTGAACGAACATGGTTCATTCTCGTGTGTTACGCAGCACATTTGAGCTTCAACAAGAACCAATGAGGTTCATTCTCGTGTGTTACACAGCGTTTGAGTTTCTGGAAGAACCAATGAGGTTCATTCTCGTGTGTTACGCAGCGTTTGAGTTTCTGGAAGAACCAATGAGGTTCATTCTCGAGTGTTACACAGCGTTTGAGTTTCTGGAAGAACCAATGAGGTTCATTCTCGTGTGTTACGCAGCGTTTGAGTTTCTGGAAGAACCAATGAGGTTCATTCTCGTGTGTTACGCAGCGTTTGAGTTTCTGGAAGAACCAATGAGGTTCATTCTCGTGTGTTAGGCAGTGTTTGAGTTTCTGGAAGAACCAATGAGGTTCATTCTCGTGTGTTACACAGCGTTTGAGTTTCTGGAAGAACCAATGAGGTTCATTCTCGTGTGTTACGCAGCACATTTGAGCTTCAACAAGAACCAATGAGGTTCATTCTCGTGTGTTACGCTGCACATTTGAGCTTCAACAAGAACCAATGAGGTTCATTCTCGTGTGTTACACAGCGTTTGAGTTTCTGGAAGAACCAATGAGGTTCATTCTCGAGTGTTACGCAGCGTTTGAGTTTATGGAAGAACCAATGAGGTTCATTCTCGAGTGTTACGCAGCGTTTGAGTTTCTGGAAGAACCAATGAGGTTCATTCTCGTGTGTTACGCAGCGTTTGAGTTTCTGGATTTGTAAATAATTTGTGTGTTATGCTTCATGCTTGAGCTTCCTCTGTAACATAGTTGTTTGGCTATCACCAGACCAAGCTCAATTTAAGATTAAACATTGGTCTGGAGAGTCTTCTCTGTATTTTCTACTGCACAAGAGGCGTGATCAACGAACATTATTCAAATGACTCTGTACGCAATTGGATAGACCTTCAACCAATCAGAAAACAAAAGGCGTGATCAACAGGCAATGACCCATCACTTCTCTATCTGTCATCGTGTTAAACCCGCCAATAACACGCCAGGTAGATAAGCCAGTCTGTGATTGGTTCCCGCAAAATTGTAACAGAAGCAGTATAAATGAATGTACAGGTTTCCAGACTGAGTTGCAGTGCGAAATCAAATCGCCGGCGGATCAGGCTGAGTTTACCCAGTCTAGTAACGCAGCACATTTGAACTCAATTCAATCTGTTCATCATATAAAGTGATAAAGTGAAAATTTGGATTAAACCGCTCAATACTTATGGATTAGTTTTACGATCTCCTTATGACCTTTTTGAAGTGTCACAGTGGTAGTTGCGTAGCTGTATATGGAGGGACAGAAAGCTCTCAGATTTCATCAAGATTTTCATTTGTGTTCCGAAGATGAACAAATGTTTTACAGGCTTGGAAAGACATGAGGGTGAATGATTAATGACAGAATTTTCATTTCTAAGTGAACTAACCCTTTAACTTATTTTGTGCACTCAGAATACCAGAATGAATAAGCGATGTCAATCAAGAATTATGTTGAGAAAACGTGCATGTCTATGTTAAATGTGCGTGTATCTTACCGAGCTTCTGCATACATGCGCGTAGCCGTTCCTCTAGACTAACCACGCGGGAGTGCAGGTCATCGTAATCGTAGGCTCCCATCTCCTGCTGGAGGAGGCCGAGGCTGGCTGTCAAGTTCTGCACCTCCTCCTTAAACTGCTGAACCAGCCGGGCGTCAGCTTTGTACTCCTCTAGTACGGGGATTAGCGGACGCAGCTCCGCCATTTTTGCCTTTATGGCCTGCAAATACGTAATGTGGGAAAGTTGGAAAATCTGGCTGGCTTGTACACTGTGAAGCCTGTCTGAACCCTTGCTGACTACAGTGATTTGAACTTTCTAGATGTTGAATAATGTTGTACATGAAGGCGTCTTCGTTCATCTGCAAACTCTTGAAAATAAATGTTTACAGCAAATTAATTAATAAAGGTTAAAAATAAAGGTTCTTAATTGTTTTTTTGGCAGGGTTTATGGTTCCATGAAGAACCTTTATTATGCAAAGAACCTTTCCATTGCACAAAAGGTTCTTAAGACGATAAAATTATTAGAAAAAAAATGGTTCTTTAAAGAATCTTTCACAAAACGGTTCTTCAGGGAACCAGAAATTGTGCTTCTATGACATCACTGTAAAAAACCCTTTTTGGTTCTTCCTGGCATCTTTATTATTAAGGGTGTATGCCCCAAAGTATGTGGACACCTACACACCACATCAATATGTGATTTTTATTTAGCATTTATAATGAGTTAGTCTTTCTTTTGCTTGAATAACAGCTTACTAATAACAGCTACTCCTCTGGGAATTTTTTTTTAAAATGCAGGGATGTGGATGCGATGATTTGCTCCTGAGCATCAGTAAGGTCAGGTACTGATGTTGGGTGATAGCAAAAGATGGCATAGATCTTCTTTGTGAAGGTCATGTTTATGTAGTCCTGGCAAACTCTACATTACGGGATGTTTGGTCCCCACAAAGATGGCAATATCTGAAATCTTTGTCCTTGTGGGAACATTTTGGTCCCACCAAAAAAGCTTATAAATCACATTAAGTGATGGTTTTAGAAAATGTAAAATAAAAATACTGAAAGTTTTCTATGATGGGTAGGTTCAGGGATAGAATTAGGGTTAGGGGACAAAACATACAGTTTGTACAGTACCAAAATCATTATTTCTATGGAAAGTCCCCATAAAAACGTGTGTGTGCGTGCGTGTGTGTGTGCTTGTAGAGCCAGTGAGAGACCAGAGGCCGAGCTGCAGTAAAACTACTGAGATTCGTATAAAAATGATAAATCTACAAACATTTATCGACGAAATCAAGCGCTCTGAACACGGTAAACAATTGGGAAAAGACTTTATTAGTTATCGTTTAGAATGCAACAGCAGAAAGGGACACATGCTGAAATTACAACTCACATACAACAATGTGATGTTAGGATTAAATTCATTACTTCAAAAACGCATATTACTTCAAAAACCAAGGATTCATAGTGACAAATAATAAGAGTAATAATAAAAAAACTTAAGCAATACTAGCAAAGATGAGAATAATAATGGTAGTAGTAGTAATAATAGCAATATATCATTGAAACTAAATAATGTAGATCATATAAATAAAACGTAACAATTCTTTAGATTAGCATGCAGGAGGAGATCTGATTGGAGGTTGGATAAGGGAGGGGGAGGAGTGTTTCTTACAGCTATGTAATGTCGTATAGAATATGAGAATCGTGACATAAACAGCATGATTGACGCCCACTTCAGCCAATCGTGGGTTAGACCTGCCTCTTCTGGCCTCTGGCTCTCCTATCATGTCTTTATAGTTAGCCCTGCAAGCAAGAAACAACACACTCAGCACAGGGAGCTAACTCGCTAACCTATCTAACACATTCACGTGCTCTCACAGTCACACACGCACACACTCATGTACTTGCACACGCACGCTCGTGTTACAGAGTGCAAACAATACTACATTGCATGCATGTGTCACGTAAAGTGTTTGTCATGGGACGTTTTGACTGTAATGGTACATCATAGAAACTGAAATGTGCAGATCCTTTATTAATGTTTAATTATAGTTTTCTTGCTCAACTTTAATTATTTTTTATTATAATTATTTGTATGATTTAATTTTGAAGGTAGTAAATGTTTAAAAAAAAAAAAAAAAAAAAAAAACACCCAAAAATACAATTATTACATTTGCACGAAAGTTTGGATTTTGATGGATTCAGACAGGTCTGCACATTTCACAGAAATCACACAAGCATTGATATGTGTGCATGCAAGCTGTAGTGTGTGTGTGTGTGTGTGCATGTGTGCGCACGCTGTATCCGTATGGGCTTATGTGTGGATTCATGTGAAATATGTGCAGTGCTTGCACATAATTGTGTGTTTACCTTGTATTGCTTGGCGATGTTTTGTTTGTGGTTCTCTTCCACCTGTCTGAATTTGGTCTCCAGGCCGCGAAGTTGATCTTCCATCTTCACCACGTACTGCAGGTCCCTCTGGGTCCGCTGGTCCAATACTTGGATTGATTGCGTCATGTTTTGCACCTAAACACACACACACACGCACACAAACAGAAATTATAGAAATGTTTAATTAAATTATCAAACATGTCAAATCGATTAAGCATATCTAACTGGAAAGTTTGTATTTGTATAATAAATGTGTATATATGTGTGTGTGTGTGTGTGTTGCCTTTATCTATCTATCTATCTATCTATCTATCTATCTATCTATCTATCTATCTATATATATATAATGTATTTATTTTTCTGAGAATTTGACACCGTTGATATTTGGACCGTTATCAAATCATGTTTGAGATCATGGTCATCTTATTTGGAAGGAACAATGTTTGGTTCCTTCCAAACAAGATGAGTATACTCTACATCTATCTATCTTTCTATCTATCTATCTATCTATCTATCTATCTATCTATCTATCTATCTATCTATCTATCTATATAATGAGTCTAGTGGCCTTCAGAAATCTGGTGAGCTCTGCAGCTGTTCCACATCTGCTAATCATTTGATGTGTCCGAGGAGTTGCATCATTGTCTTTCTGAGGTAAGGCTGTTTGCCTCTGCGCCTGCCATGTTCCAGAGGACCTCATTAACTCTGCGTGTTTGTATGTGAATTATATTGTTGTTAGGCTCATGCCTCTAGGTCACTTTGATCTCTGGAGGAAAGCTCTGGTTGTCATAGATTAGGTGTCTGTGGCAACTTTGCATGAAAGATAATGTGATGCCCAAGGGCAAACAGGCAGAGCATTATGGGTCGGGAGGTCACCTTTTCCAGCAGTTGGCGGAGTTGTTTGGTCCGGGCGTCTCTCGAGCACATGGTCTGCTGAGGTGCAACGACCGTACACACACACCTGCCCTCGCTGTCCTGAGCCGAGCTGTACACCTGCCAGGACTCCTCTGGGTTAGCGGGTAAAACCTGTGAGCGAGGAGAGAGAAAGAGAAGGGTGATCTTAGCAGTATTACAACATCTAAAGTCTCATTTATAATCTCATACTCATTGGCATTACAAACACGACACAGGATTACACAAAACCCCATCTGCTCATTCCACATCAGACCACGCCCATACCCCCACCTGCCAATCAGAATGCAGCAGCATTGCATCTAAGACAAACATCAGTCTCATTCACACACAGTTTTATAGTATTTTGTATTTGACTGACAGCTGTTAGAGTGAAGGGATCTCATCCCATTCAACTGTGTCATTCTTGAGCTTGTGTATCAGATACAGATCCAAATACAGTCTGTGTGGAGTTGGTGAGAGTGAGGAACAGATGGAGGATTGATGAACATCCGCTGGTGCAGGGCTGGAGAGTCCTAGATCTCCAAACCAATGGTGTACTTATGGAATATGACCACACTGAAAATAGACTTTGATTTCTCAGCTTTGCCGTCTTTCCATGTTATATTTGTTAATATTAGAAGTTATATTAATAATAAAATTGTGAAAGTGGAAATGACAGAACTATAGAAGAACTACACTATTGTGTCCCGTCTGTGTTTAAATGTTGGTATACTTTGTTCCACTCGGTCATGCTGTTTTTGAACACAGAATTTTCTCACCCGCAAGAATACCCGTTCTTGCGTTGCTGAACGCTAGGAGACATGGAGTTCCGCGAAAAGCGTATATTTTACTCTTTGAGCGCACTTTTTCTTTGAATCTCCATCTAGTGAAGTGAAAAATTCTGCTGATATTCACTGACACAAAGCAGCAGTTTTGGTTCATTAAAATAAAAAAAGTTTTATTAGGGCGAATTGGAACGCTCATATTCGAATCGAAAATCGAAATAAATTGTAATATTCATGAGCTAAGCGTTCGAAATTCCACGACATCGAGAAGCACGTCTGAATGGCACTTTCTGAAAACGAGAAAGAACGCGCAGAAGTGCGCGCACAAGACGCGTTCCTTACAGCATTTAAAAATTGAAATAAAAGAATAGTACAGAATGCAAAAGAAAAACGCCCCCGTGTGAACGCCCCCTTAAATGCCGAGAACGCGGAGTTGCATCGCACTGTTATACGCGCGAATGGATTTTTACAAATATCTCAACTTTTCATTTGAATTTTCAGGGAAAATAACCTGACACTTACTCCTATGCTTCGGTCCGGATAGCCACCTTGCGCCGCGGTCAGCTTGGTGGTGTTGAGCCCTACCAGTGATGGCAGAGTCTGGGACATCCAGTTGGTGATCATGGCCATGGTGCTGAGCACCACACCGATCTTCAGCAAAGGCACCGACATCTCTGCGCACTGACCCAAACTCTCATTCTACACAAGCCACCCGGGAACCGTAACGGCGAGCATCGCTGCCCGTAAACGCCTCGTGCATCACCATCACCCACATCATTTCCTCTATCGGTCCCGGTTCGGACGGTCTCATGGTGCTCATCTTGATTTATGCCGTTGGTTAAATGGAGTCCGGTGTGGTTGAAGTGATGAAAACCGCGCAGTGGTGACCCTAGTGTCCGCGCTGGTGCCGTCTGGTGTCTTTTCTGTTATCCGAGCCTCTTTTGTGTG
Organism: Pseudorasbora parva; assembly: GCF_024679245.1. Taxonomy (NCBI): domain Eukaryota; kingdom Metazoa; phylum Chordata; class Actinopteri; order Cypriniformes; family Gobionidae; genus Pseudorasbora; species Pseudorasbora parva. Next base: position 8,744,375 of record NC_090189.1, on the reverse strand, counting down.
CGTTCACGCCCTTATTGGTCCGCCTTCCCAACGCAAGTGAATTACTCGGGATGGATTACAACTGTACACGCCGACCGCTCTCCGTGGATGAGAAGGAGGCGGTGCCACGCGCTCCTATATAAGCAGAGCGTGAAGCGCGCCTGTGCTCACGAGACGCGCCACCAGGGATTTGCACTTGGCAACGGATCGCGTTAATGGCCCGATATTGTCATAACCACGCGCCCAGAAAGGTTGTAAATTAAACGTCCCAATATCACGCCCCACTCCGGGTCAACGGGAATGAATAATGGTCACATTTCTCACGCGCTCTTCCCCTTTATCTGTCACCGGTGTGCAAATAAAACATAGACACATTTTCTGTCAGTTCTTCTTTCTTCTCGCGCCACCAAAGTTGTCTTTAAGCACAGTTAAGTGTCAACTATTTTTTACTAACACTAGGGTTTTTTTCTGTGATAAAATGTGTGGTGTTATATTTGAATCTGTTCACGAGCGTCTGTTTAGTGTATCCTGACTTGTAATGTCACTTGTGGTTACTGAAATGTTTAAAGTGTTATTTTAAAAAAGCACCTCACATAAGTAACTTTCATCAGTTTTTTTTAATAAACAGTTAAAGAACACGTGTCTCACGACTCACGAGACACAAGAGGACACATTTTTCATAAACGACTGGGAAATGAAGGGAAACGAGCATATGTGGTTGGAATATCTTTATTGCAGACTTAAACATAGCCTATGTCAATTCTGACATGCTCATGCGTAGATGGCTAGTGAAAACTGGAATATATAAGAGACAGAGTCCTGGAGACGACCCGCGCGAGAGTGCATCATGCATTAACTCGGATTGCATTAGAATGACTCTAGCGCCCCCGTGTTGTGATTGGCGGTACTGTGATGCAATAACACCTACTTCTATCTGGCAGTATGGCAGAACGAGCAGTGTGCAGTCTCACGCATCAATTGGTTAACACCTATTGTTCACAGACCTAGACACGATGCTAGTGAGTAGTCGTGACACAGTAAGAGGTGCCGAACGCGTCATAGTTAGATGTACGTGAATCCTGATACCAAAAATAACCACATTATATAAATAAACTGGGGAGACCAGGACTGTGTGTCACTTCTTTCTCCAGTGAACATTCCTCAAGGTAGTTTTGTTTCTAATTATTTCTTTCTAATGTTCAAATGTCCCCATAAGGATATTAAAACCTGAGATCACCTATATTTTGGGGACCAGCCAGCGGTCCCCACTTTTCAAAAGGCTTATAAATCATACAGGATGAGGTTTTTTTGAGAAAGTAAAAATGCAGAATGTTTCCTGTGATGGGTAGGTTTAGAGGCAGGGGCAGTGTAAGGGGATAGAATGGACAGTATGTATGGTATAAAAACCATTACGTCTATGCAGAGTCCCCACAAAAATAGTGAACCAGACGTGTGTGTGTGTGTGTGTGTGTGTGTGTGTGTGTGTGTGTGTGTGTACAAATAAATTTAGACTGCATAAAAGCAGTTTTTTTTTTTTTTTTTTTTTTTTTTTTTACTGTTATTTTCCAGGAAAAGAGAGACACTTCAGGTTGTATGTTAAACTTTTTTTATGCTTCCACTTGTTCAAAACAACAAACAAGGGTTTTAAATTAATTCATAAGTGGAATGTTGAACTTTATGCCCATAGCAGTTTTGATTTAAGAATGTTCTTTTTCCTTTTGAAATTTATAATAGGTATTGATGAACATGTAGAAGATAGAATACAAATTGAGTTTAAAATGACAAAATATAAAACATAGCATTTGACAAAATACTCTATATATACAGTACAGTATATATATGTATATTGTGTCCTGGGAATACAGTTCAGGATATTTTTCATTGTGTTCACATAAAATGCATTCATATCTTACTTGTCTTTTAGTTTTGGAATGTATCTAAAAGTTTAAAATATGCAGTCTTTGTTGGTCTAAAATAAACTGTTATTTTGGATTAAAAACATGAACACATTAAAGGTTCAGCACTTTACAGAGACTGACCAGAGAGAGAGAGCGAGAAAGAGAGAGAGATTCAGGGGGTGTCAGGCATCCAGTTGTGTCTCTGTCAGCATATCCAACCTCACTTTAATAAAACATCACACAGAAAACATCTAAAACACTGAATCTAGGGCAGATATTCTTTCCGGGCCTGTCACTGTCTATTACACACACACACATACGCATTTTTGTTTGCTTGTGGATCCACAATGATCCGATCTTTCTGTACTGGCCTTAAAGGACTAGTTCTGCCGTCATTTACTCATTCTCACCACCTGTATGATTTCCGTTTTCCTGTAGAACACAAGAAGTTATTTGTAACTGAATATCCAAGGTGTTCTTTTCCATACAGTGAAATTTATTGGTGTCTAGGCAAGCTTGAAATGTAGTCAAATAAACTACTTTTATAATGTTTTTTCTCTCTCTCTAATTTTTTACAGCTCAACAGTTCAAGTCCCCATTTGCTTTAATTGCATGGAAGTGAGCAGCTCCGATATTCTGGAGTATCTTCTGGCAGCGAATATCTACAAATTAGTGCCCTCGGGAGGTTTTTTTTCATCTTTGATGTAACATTTGGTCTCGTTAGTTTTCTGTGAACTTGACCGTGTTAATTAAATACTTATTTCCAACCTAGCTTTCTTGCTAGCTCTTGATAAAAGCTGACACTTTCAATTACGAAACTGTGCTAAATAATACTTTTCAATAAAGCAATGTTTGGCTAATGAATCAAACAATCAAACATAATGCCAATAGGGCAGCTTCAGTAGCGATTAACATTGAATATTCAAAGCTTCGGAGGAAAGGAGCTGAACATATTCTTCTCTCTAATAACAGCAGAATCTTGAGAAGTGGCGCGTGAATTCTCCGAGAACAGACACTGCGCTAGTAGTGACACAAAACACACAGGTCTGTTACGTCCCAGTTTTGATATAATATAGTAGTAAAAATCATTTTGTTCAGTTAGAGGACAGATTGCCGGACAAACTGCTGCAGGATTCAGATTTCATTCATCACGAGTGAGGAGCTGAATGACAAGATGATCGCGGAAGATTTGTTTTCAAAGCGAAATGTAAAAGGCCTATTTAAGGAAGTTTATCATTGTACTGTTTTGTTGTTGTGTTTTTCATCAAGAATAATAGGCTAATGAACCCACAATTTGAGTGCCCGCCCCTGAATTGGAAAACCGGAAGTAAACTGCACACGGCTGCGTTCGTTCACAGCAATGTGACAGTGAGGGAAACATTTTTTCAGCGTCACATCCCTAACGGATAAAAAGGCTAATGCATTTTGATTACATTTTTTTTGTCAAATGTCAAACCAACGCTGCTGAACCCAAAATGCAAGCTCAGGCATGCACTTCTTCCATATCAGCTTGTATATGTATATTCCATATCATACGCTCTAAACAGAGAATACTCAATTGCAGGGAACATTAACAAGCAAAAATACTGGAAACTCACCATTGACAGCTCAATCAGAGAGGCGGGATAAACGGTTGTCTTTCAAACTCCCTCTGCACGCGATAGGATAGCGCTACAACCAACCAGAGCAACGTGAAGCGGAGCTCGCTGATAGATTAAACTTTCGCCGTTTCCGGTTGGCAAAACAATGAACACATCTGCCCTTCTTAAGAACGATTTCAGCGCCGTTCTTTTCTCAAAGAAAAGCTTATTTGTTTACAAGAAGCACGCGGGACCTCCGCAACTCTGCCGTCATTATTTTAAGCCCACCCACTGATTCTATACACGATGGAATATGCCTGACCAGAGTTTTTTCCAGCTCACAAGTCTACAGAAAGTCGCTGGACGACACTGGCTGCAAATTAGATTTGCACCCAGTAGGGTGCATCAGCCTCTAGATTTCTAGGCTAATTTCTCAACACATTAACACTAGAATATAAATGACAACAGGTTTTTCTATAGAAATATGAGTGGGTTTATGAAGTTAAGACACCAAATGGATGGTGCTTGGATTAAGCAGTGAATTGATCAACAGGAATCGATAAACATTTAACCATGACAGATGAGGTTAAAGCTAACCATAAAGGGATAGTTTGTCACCATTTACTCACCCTCAAGTTGTTATTTTTGTCATATTTGAAACTTGACAGCATCCAGTGCACATTCAGTTTAATTAGAAATGAGTAGCGTGAACTTTCTGCTAAACAATCTGCTTTTGTGTTCAACAGAAGAAAGTCAGTCATATGGGTTTGTAACGGCATGAAGGCAACTTTTTTTTTTTACATTTGTGGGTGAACAGCTTCTTTAATCTGTATGTTTGGTTTTTACAAAAACACTCATCTGTCGGGTCAGGTACATATGGCTATTAATTCCGAAACAAGATCTGCAGTAAACGTCTAATATGAATGTTTTATAGCTGGGTTCTCTAAGGCAACAGCGATCAATTTTACTCAGAAGCAAAACTGTAATCTCAAATTGGGATTCCCTTTAACACTGTTCTTTTTATCATCTTTAATAATTCATGTGTAGGCTGTGCAATTTCTGCAGCCCCCAGCAAAACGATAATATCCTGTAGATCAGGAGCACTAGATGATGGTTGGTTCAGAGTGTACCAGCAGAAACCATCTGAGCTGTTGGACTGAAGGAGAGTGTGGCAGCAGTAACTCATCTGTAATGGTCTACAGTAAAGCCTTCAGCTTCAGGCTGCGTGTAAAAAAAAACAGTCCAACAGGATATAAGTGATTTATCCATGGGTCTGAGCAAGAGCGCTGAAGACCTCCCTTACGGTTCTGCAGTGTAGAGATGAGGAGGAGGAGGAGGAGGAGAAGTCCATGTTTTCAGAAGTTTTCTTCTGCAGAAACTTCAGATGCTCTGCCTGACTCTGGGCCCTGGTGTCCGTGGTACTGCAGAGGTGTTTGGAAAGGAGCCCTGCTGTTTGAACATTTACTCTCCCCTGCCCCTGCGTTTCCACTGCGTTCTCCAAGCAGTCTGTTCTTCCTGCTGTTTTCAGTTTATAGTATATCCATCTGCAGCTACTGCTTCAAAATATAGGGATATATTTTGTGATTTGGAAGAAGAAAAAAATTATATCTTGGTACGTGGACGGAGAGCACTGTGTGTGAGAACAGATGGTAGATTTTTTACCATTTGTTTGAAGAAAAAATTAGTGGTGTTGGACCATGCAAAATTCACAGGCAAGATGCAAGGGTGTTTTGGGTTATTGCCAGGGTGTTGCAATGCTCGATTACATTACTTGCCTACTGCAGCACTGTCATTAGAGTTTGTTATAGGTCATTTAGTTCAGTTGGACAACGGACGCTACAATTATAAACTGAAAGCGTCTGTTCTGCGCCATACAGCACGAGCTGCAGTCACCGTACAGTGGGAGTCAGGTGTTGCGTACCACGTGACAAGAGTAAGGACAGATGACTGACAGACGATGGCTGAAGATTTGGTGCGCAACCATTGTGCATTATTCCAAGTTAATAGATTGAGATTCACCAATACATTTGTGCATTTGTGAATGGCTTTCTGTGTATTTGTGAACCATTTTCTGTGTATTTGTAGACCCCCGCACACATTTGTGGATTTTGAAACACTTCTAGTGTCAAGATGTGCACACAAATCCATAAAAAGTGGACTCCGCCCACATCTACCTAAGCCAATCAGATAACAGCCATTTGCACTGACCAATCATAGCACATTTATTTGTGGATCTCAATCTATTTATTTGTGAATTTGATACATTTTTGTGAATATCATTACATTTATTTGTAAATCTCAATCTATTTATTTAGAATAATGCAACAATTCCATCCCCATACACAACAGATCCAGCTCGTCATTGACAAATATCTTATCTGGTAAAATGTGTGGTCAGTACCACCGCTCCCTATACACAGAGTACGTGCGATCACAGATTTGAAAGTGAAAGTAAAAACGATGCTTTCAAAAGGGATGTGTTCTGACTGGATGTTAGTGTATCGTGTTGGTATTGATTGCTATGGTGTTTTGGGTGGCCGGCCAGGGTTGTTATGCTGCTAAAGAGTAGTTAGTGATTGTTAGTGTGTTTATAGGGGGTTCTGAATGGTTGTTATTATAGTACTTTTTGTTTGCTTGGTTGTTTTGGCCATTTTCTGATGTATTACTGTGTAGTTGCGAAGATTTTCTGACTCACTACAGTATTCTAGCTGGTTACGAGGTGGTTTCTTATGCCGAATTCAAGTGTTATTGGAAATGTGATAATTCCAACTTCTGGAGTCGTAATTGCGAACATGTCGCATTCAAATTTTAAAAACGGGAGGGTGTTCATGAGCAATTTTTACCTAGGGAACTCGTATTTATGATAATTCTGATAGCACGTGAATGCAGAGCAAGTGGCTTTGGGTAAAACAGCCTACCAAAGTGTCTGCAAGACTCTATAATATCCCGGCCACTGAAGTTTACGGCAAAAATCATACTTCTGATTAATAAGTAAAAGCACACCTCTCCAAATCATTTGTGTTTGTTGACAGTAAACGCCATAGTCTAGTGCATGTTTACATAGAAAAACCATGGAAAATTAGCATGGTGGAAAGAAAAAAATAAAATAAATCTGTGAGAACGACCCTTTTGTGTTTTTCTCTAAAACAATGAACACACATTTGCCCTTTCACAGTTCAGATGCTACAGAATTATGATGGAAACCACAAGTATAAAAATTAAGTGCATGCTGATGATAGATCTGTCTATTGATCGATTAGAGATTTCAAGAAAAAGCCTGTGTGTGTGCGTGTGTGCGTGTGTGTGTGTGTGTGTGTGTGATTTATGGTTTGTTAGAGAGAAACAGTGAGTGTCGGGTGGTGAAATGCCATCATCTAAACAAAAGCTTGTGTTTCCTTGCACACACACACTTTCTCTTTATCTCCCTTTCATACTCAAAACCAGACACAATTGATTAGAGGCAGAACCATTACTAATATGATAATTCTTCTTATCCACAGGCTAGATTATTCTCTTCTGTGAGACCATAGTGATGACCTTTATCTCTATGAAGGTGATAAGAGCATTGAAGACACGTATCTGTACCGTGGTAATCAAGAGCTAATCTCATCCATTCTATAGCTGGGGGAACTAAGCATTAGAATGTGGATACATTCCCTCTCTCTCTCTCTCTCTCTCTCTCTCTCTCTCTCTCTCTCTCTCACTCTCACTCTCACTCACTCACTCACTCACTCACTCACTCACTCTCTCTCTCTCTCTCTCTCTCTCTCTCTCTCTCTCTCTCTCTCTCTCTCTCACGTTAATGGAAGTTTGAATGGATTTTACATTTGGACTGAAATACGATTAGGACATTAACACAAATTGAAAAGACAGCATAAGCAACACTGGGACCAGAAGCTTTGGGCCTTCTGAAACCTGTGCCGTGTCAGAGTGGTTAAAGTGGTTAATGCAAGAAAAGAAATCCCTATTATTTTATTCCATATCTATGTGATATTGGAAATTGTCCAACTTGCAGTCTTACCTAAATTATGTTACTGACGTTTAAAATGAGATGACTCTTAAGACCTCATTCTGTCTAACTGTTTTAGGTTGTGAACAAGTTGATATAATTTATTGTAGTTCCTTTATTTATATAATATATTATTTCATATATGTTATATATACCAGGGTCGGGGAAGTAACTCCAAAGCAGTTATTAATTACTAGCTACTAATTACATCTGTAATAATACTGTACTAATTACACTCTCTAAAAAGTATTGCATTACTTTTTACTAATTACTTTCTAAATCCCATGTCAACCTCGACCAGTTGAACAATACACGGATAGGCATGAAACTGTTCCTTAAATCTTTTTTTAAAGAAATAATATAAAATTGCATTATTCTTTAACTGTCCAAAGTATTTAAAGAGATGTGGTTAAAACATACATTTAACATCTTATATTTTATTGTTAAATTCACTATTGTTTAATATAGGATTATTCTATAGTCTACAGTATTTAATGCAGTTAAAATTAAGAGTAGTCCCTTACTTTACTTTTTCAAAGGGAAAATAATTCAATTAAAGTTATATTATTAGATATTAATGCATACATTTTTAATCAAACAAAATAGTTTAAATAAATTACAATTATTTATTAAAAAAATATATATTTATTCATTCATAACTATGTAACCGTTATTGTAGGCTAAATGGAAGTTGGCATAAAACAGTCACTTGCTTTAAAAGTTCTGTCATCACCACATCATGTCACAAGAATATTTTCCGTACAAAAAAAAAAAATCATGATCACTGGCTGTAAAGTTTAGTTGCAGTTTTATGTGGTGTACTAGAGACTCAAAGAAATCACCACGTCAATTGTGGTTTTCTTTCCTGTGACATACTTTTATTTAAAACGGGATATTTTGGGTAGGACATATCTAACACATAAATAAAGAGCTACCCGTTTATTAGAAACAAGGACTATTCTTTGGTTATGTCTCCAGGACTTTTAAGTGGTGCTTGATACTTCTTCCTGCATTTTTCCAAAAAATTCCTGTTAAACTATCTTTGCATAATCACACAATGTGGGGTCAGCTTTGGCAATATTACCTACAATATATTTTTAGATATATTAGGCCCTCTAGAAAAACTGCTGGTTGGATCAATTTGAATCCAATCGATGTTTGGCGCATAACTTGGACGGGGGAAATATGATGTTCTAACTTGCTTTCTGACCTAAATTATGTTACTGTCTTTTAAAATGAGACCACTTTAGACCTCATTCTGTCAAACTGTTTTAGTTTGAGAACTAGTTAAGTGGGTGAACTGATGGTGGTGATTAAGAAATCTGGAGTATACTATGAGATCCATCAGCTGTTCTGTGGGTGGTGTAATGGGATTTTTTTTGTATAAATTGGTTGTGGTTTTTCCATTTAAGGAGATGTTTTGTGGGTGGTGTGCAGTACGTGGCCTTTTTGCAGGTGTTTCGTGATGTTTAGTAGGTGTACTGAGGGGGAATTCTTGAGCAGTGTATAGGTTCAGCAGCTGTTACTATTTAAAGGGTAAGTTCACCCAAAAATGAAAATTCTCTCTTTATTTACTTACCCTAATGTCGTTCGACACCCGTAAGACCTCTGTTTATCTTCAGAACACAAATGAAGATATTTTTGTTGAAATCCAATGTCTCAGAAAGGCCTTCATTGACACCAATGTCATTTCCTCTCTCAAGACCCATAAAGGCACTAAAGACGTCGGTGCAAAGCCCATCTCACTACAGCGGCTCTACAATCATTTAATGAAGCCACGAGAATAGTTTTTGTGTGCAAAAAAACTAAATAACAACTTAGTGATGGGCCGATTTCAAAACAAAGTTTAGAACGGTTATGAATCAGTGGATTGATTCATGATTCAGATCGCGTGTCAAACTGCTAAAATCACGTGACATTGGCGATCCGAATCATTAAACCCTACGCTGATTCATAACGTTCGGCCCATCGCTATATAAGTTGTTATTTAGTTGTTGTTTTTCTGCACACAAAAACTATTCTCGTGGCTTCATTAAATGATTGTAGAGCCACTGTAGTGAGATGGGCTTTGCACCGACGTCTTTAGTGCCTTTATGGGTCTTGAGAGAGGAAATGACATTGGTGTCAATGAAGGCCTTTCTGAGCCATCGGATTTCAACAAAAATATCTTCATTTGTGTTCCGAAGATGAACGGAGGTCTTACAGGTGTCGAATGACATTAGGCTAAGTAATTAATGAGAGATTTTTCCTTTTTGGGTGAACTAACCCTTTAATTACTCACCCATGTGTATTTTCCAACCTGTAAGACATTCATCTTCGGAACACAAATTATGATATTTTTGATGAAATCTGAGAGCTCTCTGATCTCTCCTCTTTAAAATATAGCATTCTGTGCAGAATTCAAATGGGTTCGATACGTTGATCCGCTCTTTGCTCATTTCACGTGACATTAACGTAAAAACCAGACCTATTTCGCCCCAATGGAAAGCATATTTATACTGTCTGAACTGTTCTTCATCCCCTATATAGTGCACTGTGCCATGCAACATCAAGAAAATGTGGGAACAAGTGACAGATTTTCACCACAGCTTCAGTGTCTATTTTTAATGTAGGGGGCGGGGCACTTTAGATTCTAGAGAGCATTTGATTGGACAGAAAAGTGCAGGGTGATGTCATCAAAATAATTTATCCATATTTGCGGAAATGAGAGACTATAGGCTTTGAATGCTTGCATCTTCTAAATGTACAATTTTTACATTTTTGGGAGCATATTAGCATATAGATAACAGTAAAGGCCTGTTCACACCAAGGACGATAACGATAAAGAGATAGTTCTAAAAACCGTTCTCAATATTAGCAGAGTTCACACCACAGCTATATCGATAACGGCACAGAGAAACTGTTTCATCCAGCTGATGAACGATAAAATCATTGACAGCCAATAGTAATCAATCATGCTGTAACAAGCTTAAGCATTTAAAACGACGGACAAGCTTGTCCGCATGTGTGGACGATGATATAGTTACCTTATAATTATCATTCTCGGTGTGGACATATTCATACTAAAGGCTTCGATTTCATGGGGACTTTAAAGCACCGCAGATGGTTTTCTAAAGAGATAGAGCTAGATTCTCCTTTGACATTAGACTCTCTTTTTCCCTCTAATTGGAACCCTTATTTTTAAGAGTGTTGGGGTTATGTCTGTTAATAAACGTGTAGGCCGGAACAGAGTAGAAAAATAACTCGAATGGACCTTGTGACTAATCTCAACTCCTCTCATACAAACACACACAAACGAACTGAAAGCCTGTCCAATTTCCACAGCACAATTACCAAACCATGAGAGTTTGAAACTAGATCACTGCACTTATGTGAGACGAGCATATGTCCCAGCATGCATTTGCTCACACCTGTGCTCTTAAGTGCTCCTGTGTTTAATTTAACACTGACAGCAGAGCCAAATTAAATCTAAGAATGCCATTATACTCTGAAGAAACGCTCCTTTTCTGTCTGTCTGTATTGCTATGAGAGAGATTTTTGGATATTATTTTCTATAATGTGTCTTTCTTACATTCACTGTACTGTTCTCAGAAACACCCATGTGCACTGTTTATGTTCTTGTGCAAGGTCTTCTCTAACCGGGGTAAAGCTGAGCAAAATGCCAAATTGTCACAGATTCAATGGGCCATATATCTCAGAGATGAGAAGATGACCGAGCCACGCGGCGGTAATTGATGGGTTTGGCAGAGTCAGTTTGAGATTTACTTGCGCTCACATGCCGAGTAAGCATGCTGCCCCGCTGCGAGCCTAATGCAACATTTACACAGGCTGTACGGTTCACATGCTCATCCTTTCTGATCAATATGAAAATACATGCTACAGCGAGACGCTGGTTAAAGTAATAACTGAAGCGTGAAGAGCACTGTTTGCATATGTAGAAGCCAAGAACACTGCGCACTGGGGAGCGTTAGTAAGAGCGGCCAAATGCTCTCCAATTCTCTAGTGCAAAGCTCCAGTTTCTTTTTGTAACACTTTGCCTTATTAGTGTCCATTTTAACAGGAGCGTACAGATGCCATATTAAATTTGATGTCAATAAAATTGAGGGACACTTATAGTAGATTTGACACGTTTAATTTTCACAAGCCATGTTGTGTGTTTTGTTTGAGTGTTGCATTGGCTGGACAATTCAAATCAAGGAAGAGGAACATTTTAACCCATTAAACACTGTGCATCTACTATTACACCTTTTCGTTTATGTGAAATTAAGTATAGCATCTATCCTAAGGTTATGACAGGTGCTGACCCAATTTGAAAGACGCATATATTCGTTTCTCCTCTTTTTGTAAGATAATGTGCACTCTGTAGACTTTTTCCAATCTAAAATCATGTAATTATTGTGGTGCTAACAATAGCAATGTGCAATTAATATTACTCAGCACTTGTTTGAGGTCTCCCAAGGCCTTAAATAGCTCAAAGACATACTTTTATCAGGTTGATACTTCATGACTTGTACTGGTTGTGTTTGAACGTGTGACTTAACATCCTTAAGGGTCTCAGAGACCCCAGGAAAAAAAAACATGAATACATGCAATGAAATGCAACGTAAGATCCTCTCTACATTCTTGCCAGGTTTATGTATTTTCAATGGTAGAACTGACCACTAACAGAAGCAACATGATTATTTCATTTGATATCATAGCATCAATATCATATCATGATATCATTTTGGTCACATTTCTGAAAGTTTTGATCATATCTGCTGGATGGGGTTTGATTAAATTAGATAATGATATTAAAAGCTTTCATTATTGTTATTTTTACACATTCAGTGCTGTATGTGGGGACCCAAAACAAAGAATACAAATCATTCTCAACAGCACATGAAGATTAAATATAGAGTAATATGAATCCTTATGTATGTGATGATGAATATTTCATTCAATTCATGTAAATAGTGCGCTTTTCTTGCAACTTGGTCGCGTGCAGATTGTTTCTCACGTTTGCTGTGAACTGTAATGAGTATAACCGTGGACTCTTCTTATCTCTCTGCGTGTTATCCCGTTCGTTAATCTCTTTTTACCAGTAATTTGGCTAATTCACCGCAGTCTGATCTGTGTTCGGTGTGTGTATGTGCGTGTGTGTGTGTGTGTGTGGGAGGTAAAGATGGCGATAGACCTACTTGCGTGAGTTCCGTGCCCATCAGCACCAGCACGATGAGACTCATGAGCATGTTCACGCGCTGCATCTCGCGCCTCCGCTCGCTCGGACTCGCTCTCGCATGCAGATCCGGTCCGGTGCCTCGTTAAGACCCGCTCGTTGATGCTCTCTCCTCGCTCCTCTGTCCCCGGTCTCTCGCTTCTCTCTCTTTCTCTCGCTCTCTCTCCCCCCTCTCTCTCTCTCTCTTCTCAGCAACAGAATGACAGAGAAACAGAAGTCGGTCTCGCGCAGCAGTCTCTGGGCATCTCGCGCCTCCCGTTTTCTCCCGTGTGTCTGCCTGCCTGCCTTCCGTCGACTCCTGTTCCCGTAAGATTTGCGGCTCTGGAGGTTCAGCGTCACGCAGGGTGGTCTGGTTAGCCCCAAACTTTGTGTGTATCTCGTTGTGTGAGGCAGAAAGATTGGGGAGTGAGAGCGCGAGCTGTCCGAGGTGCTGAAACCGGATGTGACATACGGCGCGCGTGGGAAATTCAACGTGGATGCGCGAGCGGAGGAAGAGCGGGACTGAGCTAATTGGTAGAACCTTGCGCGGCGTCAAAACAGTCTGACTACACTTGTGAGATTTTTTTTCTTCTGAAAATGACGTTAAAATGAAGTATTTAAAACGAAAGTACATTTTCTGAAGAAAGTCTGGTCGTTGCCAGGGCTTTACTGTGCGAATTACTAAGGTTTCTATTCATCAAAAAATCCTGGGGGCAGTTTCCACCAAATATTGAGCAACACAATGAGATAATAATAATAATAATAATAATAATAATAATAATAATAATAATAATAATAATTAGAAATATCTGAATATTATAATGATTTCTGAAGGATCAATGAAGACTAGAGTAATGATGCTGAAAATTCAGCTTTGCCATCATAGAAATATTACATTCAATTTATTTATTTTTTAAATATAGCCTATATATATATATTTTTTATGTTATATTTCTGTGATGGCATAGCTGAATTTTGTAATTAGTTAGTTGCTTACAACAGTATTTGCTGTTTAAATTGCTGTTTTTATTGTATTTTTGATTAAAGGGGTGGTTCTGTGTTTTTTTCTAGGCTTGGTTGTGTTTATGGGGCGCAGTATAACGTCTTAATAATACTTTTTTTTAAACGCCATATTCGTCTTATATTTGACCTTTATTCCACACCGCTGTCTCCTCTGTCCTTTGAACGGCTCGTTTGCTTCCTGCTTCTATGAAGCCCATTCCTCCGAAAACGCATTGGTCTTAGATTGGTTAGATGGCCAAATGTAGTTTCCTGTATATTTATTGGCTGAAATGCCAAGCACAGGTTGTCCTGGAAACGCCACGCCCCTTACCATTACGGGCAGAAGTCACATCTGCAGTGACTAGCAAGGGTTTATGATGTCACCAACCCGGGAAGAAGCTTGTTGTAGTCCAAACCGGCCATTTTTGTAGGCAATAAACTGCCATAACTTTAAAAGACAATATCTCCGTTTGCATTGAACTTTCAGCGCTGTAACTTTGCAGATACTGTTTATACTCAAGCAGCAACATTACACACTAACTAAAGTTAAAAAAGTGAAATCGCATGCAACCACCCCCTTAAATAAATGCACCCTTGGTGAGCATATGAGACCGCAATATACATAAGAAACATTTTTTTTTTTTAATGTTTATATCCAAATACCCCAAAGTCTATGTTTTTAATGATAAAACATCAGATATACTGTTCTACCAATCACTAAAGCTACAAGTCACTGAACAAAAATTAAGAAAATTAAAGTCATTTCTGAGAAAAAAAATGCTACAATGCCACTTGAACTGATGTTTTATCATCTTTGCAAAGACATTCAGACATTTTAAGTGTCCAATATATTTCGGGGCCACTCTGTGTGTGGTGAGACAGGAGTAAGTTGTGGTCAGTTAAGTTTGGAAGATTTATATTATCAATAGCCAGTCCTGCATTATTGATTGGTGTGTGGAAGCCATTATAGCAAATTTATATGCCTTTTCCCACAGCAGAAACCACGAGTAATGTTTTCAACCTGTATAAAACATTCAGACTAACAACCGTGTAGATAATATATTGAGGTGTTTAAAAATATTATTAAATATTAATATGATTCATATCAGGGGCACAGTGTTCAATATAGTTATGAGAAGGCTGCATTTTAAGATTTCAGCATAAGCATTAATGATTTAGTTTGGTTTTGGAATTTCTGTCAATGTTTGTTAATACAATCAACAATTAAAATAACAGCAGGCGCTTTCCCAACTAAATCAGCTCATGTCTTTGTGACCAACAAAGAGATCTGCAGAGCATAAAATGTGTATTTCTCTATTTATGACATGAGAAAATAAGTTCATTTGCATGTAAATTTATGTATTTTGTAAATGCAAATTGTGCAAACAAATTAATTTCGCCATTCATCATCAATGGATGATTTCTGTAGCGGCGTTTTACAATATTATCACCTCTCTCTAGAAAGGTAGTTTTACTTCCTACCTTATATTATCATCAACGGTGAAAACTGTTGGTTTCAAGTTCACAGATTTAGACACGACTTTATTGGCCTGAGTTGAATAGTAGACTTCTTAACAAAACGTTGAGTGACGTCACCATTCAGACATTTGGCAGCAAATTATTTCATTTAATTAATACATTTATTTCAGGTTCTGTTGCTGAGCAACACGTCTGCTTGCTCACTGGATCATCTATTGATATTGGTTGTGCAATGAGGAAATGAGCATGTCATTGATACCCTGTGATGAATGTATGCATGCATACATTTAGGGTGAGGAATCAGATGTCGATGTTGAGAACGTGTCACATGAAGAATAATGTCCTTGTTAACTGAAGATTTGGTGCTAATGCATGATCTCCTGTTGTGGTGTAAATAATTGAAATCATTGTTTTTACGATGTATAATGAGCATGATGTCTGGTCCAATATCTAGATTATTCTGTCAGTCGCCACAAATGGATCTGCTCTACTTTGCATGCAACAGAAGTCCTGTTTTCACTGAAATTACCCAGAACAATTTGTCCCTGGAACTTTTTTCTCCCAGACCTGTTGCTGTCTGCATTTTCATCATGGTCTAAAGTGACGTGAAGATTAGGCAAATTAGCGCGGTGACATACGTATGCTGGATTTCGCTTATTTAAATCTGAACCTCATCATTGGTCCATTGGTTTTTTCTCCACAGCTCCAACTCCATTGTTGATTCTAATAGCAAACTACTCTTAGCCCCTGTCCCAACTGGCATCCTAAACCCTCAAGGTCTTTTCTATGAGTCCACACTTTCATGACGTAATACTGCTTTGACTGTAGGGAAGAAGTCTGTGTGGGTTCAGTAAAAGTGCGCATCGAGGAAGCATATCGCAAAGGAGGCGCTCGCAAGCACCCTTCTGAAACCTCAAATGATAAATAGGACACCTTACAGTCTCGTGGTCTTGATGGGTTAGTTCACCCAAAACTGAAATTTATGTCATTAATGAGACCTCGGTTCATCTTCAGAACACAGTTTAAGATATTTTATATTTAGTCCGAGAGCTTTTCTGTTCCTGAATGTATGTACGGTACACTCTCCATGTCCAGAAATGTTATGAATAGTCCATGTGACAGCAGTGGGTTAGTTAGTGGGTCAGCATTGTCTTCTCTTCCGGGTTTGTTTTCAATCCGCAAACAAAGATTTGAACGGTTATGAATCAGCGAATCGATTCAGAATTCGGACCGCCAAGGTCACGTGATTTCAGCAGTTTGACAAGCGAGCCGAATCACGAATCAATATGCTGAATCATAACCGTTCAAATCTTTGTTCACGGACTGAAAACAAACACAGAAGAGAAGACGATGCTGAACTAACCCTTTAATGGACATGCACACATGACAGCCATTGTAAAACCACAAGACCGAAAGTGCATTTGAATTGTGCCATTTGCGACAGGGCCTAAGTGCATGCACCGCAACAGACTTTTACAAATGGTGATTGAAATAAAATGCTGTGTGAAATCAACCAATCAGCATGTTCAGTGCCCAATTCCCAAACCCGAAAGTTCCTGAACTTTGAAAAAGTACTACCTAGCAAGCAGAGACTTTCTGAGGGGGAACATTTTTACCCCGCAACTTTATTTAGACCCTGGTCCCTGCGATCAAAACGCACTAAAGTACAGCACCAAAGTCCTGCGGTGGAAACGCGGCTAGAGGGCTCCTTTAAGGGATAGTTCGCATTTGACTTCCATAGTATTTTTTTCTTAGTCAAATGAATGGCTTCTGTCAACTGTCTGGTTACCCATCATTATTCAAAATAATTATCTTCCTTTGTGTTTAAAAGAAGAGAGAATCTTATACAGGTTTGGAAAAATGTGAGGGTGAGTAGGCCTGAATTGTGACTATTTAAATTTTTGTGTGAACTATCCCTTTAAAGATTATATGTTGAAAACTTCAATGATTTTTTCTTCCACAGAATTGCTTTATAATATTTAAAGAAGATTTTTGTTTCCTTGTGGACTTATAAAAACCGTTGACCTTGCATCGGATGGCTGTTCCAGACTCTTTATATTGCATTAGTAAATCTGGTAACATATCCAGCGTAGTTCATAGTCCTTTCACATGAATTATCAATGATTTAGTGTGAAGGTTTAATCAGTCTCACATTCAGAGGTGCAAGGAGATTCGATTTCTGCTTGTAAAAACCAGCTGAAATTCATCTGCAATGCAACCTCATGTCACAGAAGAGTTGGGTGGGTTAGACGTTTTTACCTTATTTGTTAAAGCGCCCTTGTTTTATTCATGCAGTGTAACATTTAGAGAGCAGTTATAAGGCTGGAAAGTATGACTAAATTGGAGCATTAACCAGGATGCTTTCATTCTTTTACCTGTTCTGACCCTGATGTTTTGCTGTGATACAGAAAAGCTATAATGATCTCTCTCTCTCTGTGGCTTTGAAAGATTTACTAAAACCGATTTTCCCCGTAGAAATGTCAATACGAGCACTGTGTACAGAACATCTCAGATCATCCTGCGTCGCTGCAGTTTATTCTGTCCTGGCAGAAAAACTAGACACAGGGAACAGAGCTTGTCTTGGTGCTTTTATATTTATATGGCTCTCTGCGTGTGTGGAGCGATCTCCTCGCTGGGAATGTTTCTCATGGGAACACAACCTAATTGGTTTCATCTCAGCCGGCTGTTTTATGAACATTAGCGCTCGTAAAATATATTTATGCGTGTGTGTTTTTGCACGGTGTGTTCGGAGCATTGATCAAGCTGAGAAACTGCATATAGGATTCTTTACTGGAGTGAAATAAAGAAGGCTGAATTTAATTTCTCCTGTGCACAAATACGTGCCCGATTTTCTCTCACATCTATGCGTTTGTGTCCATGTGTGTCCGTGGATGCTGTCATTAAAAACATCATGATATGAGAAATCTAATTTTCCTTGATCTTTTGACATATAAGAGGGCTTTGTACCAATAACATAAACATTCTTCAAGTTTCATAGCTTAAAACGTACTGCATTATAAACAAAGCATTAATCAAGCGCCAAAAAAATTGACATATTGAGGGATTTTTGACGTCACACAGGCAAATACATACATTTGTATTTGACTTCCACCAGAGCAAGACATCAACAAATCATCACATCGAATGCCCTCTGGCGTTTAGTTGCTTAACGGTTGGCATTTACGTCAAAAGCAAATATAACCCATTATAATTTCTAGGGCTGAAGATTTTTCTATTTGACTAGTACTTGTTCATTTAAGTGATTAGTCAACTAATCACATATTATTTCAAATACTTAAATATATACCGGTGGTGGAATATATGCCTTTAATATGATTATGAACGTGTCAGAAATAATAGCAAGGAGACATTTTAATTGTTTATTAATAAACTACTGTTTTCTGAGTCAGTGTTGACTGCAAAGATTGAAGTTGAAGATAGTGAAAGAATAGTGAACGAGCATATAGAGAGAAATGCAACTTTCATATGGATTACATAATCAGAGAGCATTTTCTTCCGATTTGAATTGTTTAATTTCAAATTAGGCATTACAAACTTTCTATAGAGATATTTCTCACGTCTGTGAGGCAAGTAACCTATTCAGTTTCGGTTATTTTATGTGACACATGCTGTTCAGGGAGACTGAACTTTTTTACATAAGTGCAACATTTTATTGTTTTTGCGAGTGCCCCAAATAACAATGCAACCTTTACAGTTTGAAATGATGTATTACTTTTATCGGTGTGACAAAAAGAAAAGTTGAGAATACTGGTGATCGCGCCAGCACCTCCATGTCATGCAGTAAGTACACTTTACTTCATCTTCCACACTCCGAACAAGCACTTGGAAATGCACCTAATAGATAAGCCATATTTGAAGTCGACGGATGATAGGCAAATATTTTGTGTTTCTGACAGTTTTCAAACAGTTTCTGACATACTTCACAAACTTAAACTACTGGCAACAGAACAAATGGAAGAGTAAAAGAACGTTTGCGCTCTCTATCTGTCCAGCTCAAACAGCTCTCAAAAGGATTCCAGGGTCAGGAACAAATGGATGGTTTATTTTAACGGCATCCTGGATCACGTCAGAGGATTTTATGTTTGTTCGGAGCATTTTATTTTGTAAACTAGGCAGTGTAATGGAAAATTTGCAGAGAAACTTTTTGACAGATGAAGCAGTCTGCTGTATTGGATCTCATAACAGCTGCATCACAAACTATATGTAAAGGATTTCATAATGCTTTATATTGATAATGTTATAAGTGAACCCAAAGGAGCGTATTAAAATACTAAAATTATTCCTGTCATGACCCCTTTAACTTACAGTGTTTGTATGTGTTTGCGCATACATGCTTGTGTGTTTGTGCACTTGTGTGTGCATGCTCTATTTCACATTTTGTTTATATGCTTTCTGCTTCTCTCTCTCTCTCTCTCTCTCTCTCTCTCTCTCTCTCTCTCTCTCTCTCTCTCTCATTTTTAAGTCAGACACTGTGATTTGCTTGGACTGTAACTGTCAGACATTATGTAACTTAGGCATTTTGATGCCATCCTGAATTGGTGACAAAGACAGACAGACATAACCACCCACAAACTATGTCACTCTGCTTCTTCTCAAAGAGGTCTGAAGACTCATTTACTGCAGCCAGAGGCAAAATGAGAGAGATAGAAAGAAAATCTGCTCCCAAAACTGGTGAGCTTATGTGATGTTTGCTGTTTGCATAGGCAGGCTTTCTCTGGCTTGGCTAGTTTGTCAGGGTTTTTATTGGATTTCTCTGCTTTGGAGTTCACAAGTTCAGTCACCATATACTGTTGTCATGACAGTCAGTGTGCATCTTATTTATTCTGAGCTTCCATGCAAAAATGTGGGTGCCACAGTCAGTTATCCACTCATGCTATTGTCTGAGTAACATGCCTGAAATATAATCTGATTGCACGGTCTATATTTTACATACAGTCTGTTTCTATTTTGAGTATTTACGTTTCATTACAACTTTGGGGCCAGTAAGAATTTTTTTTTTCTTTTCATTTATTTGATCCAAAAAAAAGTTATTTTTTTATGGTGAAATAATCATTACTCCAGTCTTTAGTGACACATGATCCCTCAGAAATCATTCTAATATGATGAACTGATGCTCTTATGATTATGATGAACTTATGATTATTATCCATGTTGAAAACAGTTTTGGGGAAACGGTGTTAAATTTTGTAATATTTTGTAACATCATAAATGTGTTTACTTTCACTTTTTAATGCATCCTTGCTAATAATTCCTTCAAAAAAAGTAGTAATAATTACTTTTTTTTTTTTTTTTTTTAAGTAAGTTTTCTGGCCCCAAACTTATAAACAGTGTTTAATGTTATGGTTTTGTACAGCAAAAACCCAAAATTCCTGTCTCAAAAAAATAGCATATTTCATCTGACCAATAAAAGAAAAGTGTTTTTAATACAAAAAAAGTCAACCTTCAAATAATTATGTTCAGTTATGCACTCAATACTTGGTCTGGAACTCTTTTGCAGAAATGACTGCTTCAATGCGGCGTGGCATGGAGGCGATCAGCCTGTGGCACTGCTGAGGTGTTATGGAGGCCCAGGATGCTTCGATAGCGGCCTTAAGCTTATCCAGAGTGTTGGGTCTTGCATCTCTCAACTTTCTCTTCACAATATCCCACAGATTCTCTATGGGGTTCAGGTCAGGAGAGTTGAAAAATCAAATCTTCATCTCCATAGAGCTTTTCAGCAGATGGAAGCATGAAGTGCTCCAAAATCTCCTGATAGCGAGCTGCATTGACCCTGCCCTTGATAAAACACAGTGGACCAACACCAGCAGCTGACATGGCACCCCAGACCATCACTGACTGTGGGTACTTGACACTGGTCTTCAGGCACTTTGGCATTTCCTTCTCCCCAGTCTTCCTCCAGACTCTGGCACCTTGATTTCCGAATGACATGCAAAATTTGCTTTCATCCGAAAAAAGTACTTTGGACCACTGAGCAACAGTCCAGTGCTGCTTCTCTGTAGACCAAAGTGGCTTGACCTGGGGAATGCGGCACCTGTAGCCCATTTCCTGCACACGCCTGTGCACGGTGGCTCTGGATGTTTCTACTCCAGACTCAGTCCACTGCTTCCGCAGGTCCCCCAAGGTCTGGAATCGGTCCTTCTCCACAATCTTCCTCAGGGTCCGGTCAACTCTTCTCGTTGTGCAGCGTTTTTTGCCACACTTTTTCCTTCCCACAGACTTCCCACTGAGGTGCCTTGATACAGCACTCTGGGAACAGCCTATTCGTTCAGAAATTTCTTTCTGTGTCTTACCCTCTCGCTTGAGGGTGTCAATGATGGCCTTCTGGACAGCAGTCAGGTCGGCAGTCTTACCCATGATTGCGGTTTTGAGTAATGAACCAGGCTGGGAGTTTTTAAAAGCCTCAGGAATCTTTTGCAGGTGTTTAGAGTTAATTAGTTGATTCAGATGATTAGGTTTATAGCTCGTTTAGAGAACCGTTTCATGATATGCTAATTTTTTGAGACAGGAATTTTGGGTTTTCATGAGCTGTATGGCAAAATCATCAGTATTAAAACAATAAAAGACCTGAGATATTTCAGTTGGTGTGTAATGAATCTAACATATATGAAAGTTTAATTTTTATCATTACATTATGGAAAATAATGAACTTTATCACAATACCCTATTTTTTTTTTTTAGAAGGACCTGTGTATGTATATATGTATATATATATATATATATATACATATATTTAAAACACCTGTCTATCAGCTAGAATTCTGACCCTCAAAGACCTGTTAGTCTGCCTTTAAAATGTCCACCTCCACTCCATTTATTGTCCTAAATTAGAATCACCTGTTTCTTCTGTCCTCCCCATACAATCAGTAAGAATCCAACTACTAACATGGCCAAGACCAAATTGCTGTCCAAAGACACTAGAGACAAAATTGTACACCTCCACAAGGCTGGAAAGGGCTACGGGGAAAATGCCAAGCAGCTTGGTCAAAAAAGGTCCACTGCTGGAGCAATCATTAGAAAATGGAAGAAGCTAAACATGACTGTCAATCTCCCTCGGACTGGGGCTCCATGCAAGATCTCACCTCGTGGGGTCTCAATGATCCTAAGAAAGGTGAGAAATCAGTCCAGAACTACACGGAAGAAGCTGGTCAATGACCTGAAAAGAGCTGGGACCACCGTTTCCAAGGTTACACTAAGACGTCATGGTTTGAAATCATGCATGGCACGGAAGGTTCCCCTGCTTAAACCAGCACATGTCCAGGCCCATCTTAAGTTTGCCAATGACCATTTGGATGATCCAGAGGAGTCATTGGAGAAAGTAATCTGGTCAGATGAGACCAAAATAGAACTTATTGGTCATAATTCCACTAAACGTGTTTGGAGGAAGAAGAATGATGAGTACCATACCACGAACACCATCCCTACTGTGAAGCATGGGTGTGGTAGCATCATGCTTTGGGGTGTTTTTCTGCACATGGGACAGGGCAACTGCACTGTATTAAGGAGAGGATGACCGGGGCCATGTATTGCGAGATTTTGGGGAACAACCTCCTTCCCTCAGTTAGAGCATTGAAGATGGGTCGAGGCTGGGTCTTCCAACATGACAATGCCCAGAAGCACACAGCCAGGATAACCAAGGAGTGGCTCTGTAAGAAGCATATAAATTTTCTTGCGTGGCCTAGCCAGTCTCCAGACCTAAACCCAATAGAGAATATTTGGAGAAAGCTCAAACTCTGTGTTTCTCAGCCACAGGCCAGAAACATGACTGAACTAGAGAAGATCTGTGTGGAGGAGTGGCCAAAATCCCACCTGCAGTGTGTGCAAACCAGTGAAAAAAACTATATATATATATATATATATATATATATATATATATATAGTTTTTTTCACTGGTTTATATATATATATATTCACACTCACCTAAAGGATTATTAGGAACATCCGTTCAATTTTTCATTAATGCAAACCAATCATATGGCAGTTGCTTCAATGCATTTAGGGGTCTGGTCAAGACAATCTCCTGAACTTCAAACTGAATGTCAGAATGGGAAAGAAAGGTGATTTAAGCAGTTTTGAGCTAAGCATGGTTGTTGGTGCCAGTTACTGGGATTTTCTCACACAACCATTTCTAGGGTTTACAAAGAATGGTGTGAAAAGGGAAAAGCATCCAGTATGCAGCAGTCCTGTGGGCGAAAATGCCTTGCTGATGCTTGAGGTCAGAGGAGAATGGGCGGACTGATTCAAGCTGATAGAAGAGCAACTTTGGCTTAAATAACCACTCGTTACAACCGGGGTATGCAGAAAAGCATTTGTGAAACCACAACACGCACAACCTTAAGGTGGATGGGCTACAACAGCAGAAGACCCCACCGGGTACCACTCATCTCCACTACAAATAGGAAAAAGAGGCTACAATTTGCACAAGCGCACCAAAAATGGACAGTTGAAGACTGTTGGAAAAATATTGCCTGGTCTGATGAGTCTTGATTTCTGTTGAGACATTCAGATGGTAGAATCAGAATTTGTTGTAAGCAGTATGAGAGCATGGATCCATCATGCCTTGTTATCACTGTGCAGGCTGGTGGTGGTGGTGTAATGGTGTGGGGGAATTATTGTTTCTGACCATGTGTATCCATTTATGACCACCATGTACCCATCCTCTGATGGCTACTTCCAGCAGGATAATGCACCATGTCACAAAGCTCGAATCATTTCAAATTGGTTTCTTAAACATGAAAATTAGTTCACTGCACTAAAATGGCCCCCAGTCACCAGATCTCAACCCAATAGAGCATCTTTGGGATGTGGTGGAACGGGAGCTTCGTGCCCTGGATGTGCATCCCACAAATCTCCATCAACTGAAAGATGCTATCCTATCAATATTTTTTTGTTATATGAAATTGGTTTAAAATGCAAAATAACCTTATTTATTTAGTATTCAGTTATCGTTTGAGAGGGTCTGTAAGCCTCAGGCTTACAGAAGTGTTCATCCATAGAGATCAGGGATTATGTAACCACCATAGACCCTGTTCTTTCACATTACAGTCGTTCTTTTCTCTGTTATGATATTTTTAAGAATGTTTCTGGTGAAAGTCAATGGAGTTAACAATAACATTTGACTCCACTGACTTTATTTTTATAGACAAAAAAAAACGTTTAAATTATATACTGATGAAAGTCATACAGGTTTGGAATGACATAAGGGTGGGTAGATGATGCTGACAGATTGTTAATTTTTAGAGTGAACTGTCCCTTTAAATTATTATTATTTGGTCCCTCAGTCCTGAATATCTGGTTACATCAGTGCCAGAGATCAAACGTTTTTTGTACAAGTGGGAAACGTTTTCCCCATAGAGATCCATTACGGATTCAGTGGTGTCTGTCAGGGGCTTAATTTACTTCCTCAGATTTAAAAATATCTCTAATTATGGTTTGACAGATATCACGAGATGAGGTGACCTAGTTAGTGTTAGCATCTGCATTTTAAACGAGCAGAAACGAGGAAAAAATCTGCTTCGGAAGAGCTGGACAGAACAAGAGAAGAAAAATTGTGTTAAAGGAAAAATGTTTCCTCACTCATGGAAGAGAATGGGGAAAAGTGAATAATTCCATCAAGTGTGCGCTGTGCTTTGAGTCCTGACCTTTTCGAGAGGATCAGTCCTGCCTATTAAAACTAATCTTAGCACTCATCTCACTCTACAGACACGCACATACACACACGCGCGCACACACACCAGAGCTTATCACTCACAATAAGCAGATCAATACGGAGATCAATATACAAACATCCACACACAAGTGAACAAACACTCCCACACACAGGGTAAAGTCTGTATAACAAACAAAACACAGGCCTGATTACATCCAGAAGACTGCTCAAAAACTAGCATGAGAGCTCGGACCGGACTGGCTTGGGGCATCACTAGTGTTGGGGAGTAACTAAAAGCAACAGTGCTACTAACTTTACATTTTTCAGTATGACTGCTGATCAGCTGTTTTCATAATGGCTCTTCAAGTAACCACATTTTTTTCCCTATGGTAGCAGTGTAGTGTGAAAAAAAGCCTTAATTATAATAATTATGTAACCTAATTATTCATTTAAATTATTGGTGTTTTTCTAGAAAAACTAAATGCCTATCTCTATGGCATTTGTAGCACAGCTTAAAAATATTATTATATATATATTATTATATATACATATACACACACACACTCACGCGCACACCGATCAGACATAACATTGACCACTGACGGTTGAGGTGAATAACACTGACTATCTCTTCATCACGGCACCTGTTAGTGGGTGGGATATATTAGTCAGCAAGTGAACATTTTGTCCCCAAAGTCGATGTGTTAGAAGCAGGAAAAATGGCCAAGCATAAGGATTTGAGCGAGTTTGACAAGGGCCAAATTGTGATGGCTAGACAACTGCGTCAGAGCATCTCCAAAACTGCAGCTCTTGTGGGGTGTCCCGTATGTGCAGTGGTCAGGATCTATCAAAAGTGCTCCAACGAAGGAACAGTGGTGAACCGGAGACAGGGTCATAGACGGCCAAGGCTTATTGATGCACGTGGGGAGCGAAGGCTGGCCCGAGTGGTCTGATCAAACAGATGAGCTACTGTAGTTCAGATTGCTCAATATGTTAATGCTGGTTCTGACAGAAAGGTGTCAGAATACACAGCGCATCATAGTTTGTTGTGTATGGAGCTGCAAAGCCGCTGACCAGTCAGCCCATGCTGACCCGTCCACTGCCGAAATGTTGATGCCTTCTCCTAAAATGTTTTCTAGATTTTGTAGAGGACATAGCTTTAATAATAATGATTATTTATTCATAAATAAATTAATTAATTTATTAAAAAATTATTAATTATTTTTAATAAGCCTATATTTTTTTAAGCATTCTTCTATAAAATCTAGTAGTCATTTTAGAATTGTTTTAGAGAATCAGCTTGTGTAGACAATATGTAAATAAACCTGTTCAAAAAGAAATTATTCAGCACAAAATTTGTATTTGTAGTTTCATTGCAAAATATTTAGTTAACGCTGCTGTTTATCACTTTTTTCAATGCAGTTATATACTTTTCCATTTAGTGTAAATGTATCAGTCAATTTTAATGCTTAATCAGATTAAACTTGAGAAAGATTCATTAAAAAACTTTTTTTTTTGTGTGGGATAAATGCTCTGATTGAATTACAAGTTATACCATCAAAAGGTCATAAAAAGCTGAAATATTTAGTTAGTTGGTTTTATTGTAGTTTTTATTATATATGCGGTTTTGTGCTGCTTGTATAACTCATTTTGCTTGATTTGCTATACGATATATAAATAATGAGCAGTTTGTAACTTGGCAGACTACAGTTTTAAGGTTGGAAATCACAGAATCTACAAAAAGCATAGAGAAAAGTCCATATATTTTTCTACCCATCATGCAACAGGAAAACCAGGAGTGGAAAGGATCTGTGATTTAGTTGTTCAATCCATTATTGTGTAATTCTCAGCCTTACCGTGTGATTAAGAGCCCTCCGCCAGACAGGCAGCGTTCTGACATTTACGCTTCCCTTACGAGTCCTGAAATTCTTGTCAAAACCAGTGAAACACGGCGAAGGTGTAGATAATTCAACCAAAAGTTGGTTTGCTTTGAACTTAAAAAAGATTTATGCAAGCTTTACTGATTCACGGCCTGTCAGAGAACGTTGATCACTTTAATCGTTTCATACAGGGCCCTCCTGCCTTCCAAGCATCGCTGTTGCTATTGCTCATATGGTTAGTGATTTGAACAAACCCCTAACTCTAAGTATAAATGGTGCACCATCTCCGCTACAAATACAAATTATATCAAATCTTTAGATTTATTTAGTGTTTTTTCTATTTCTTTCTATTGCTACACTCTGAAGATATTTTTGCAATAACTCCGTATATTTATATGGCATAACTGTTGAAAAGTAGAATCGGACAGATTCATGGCAATTTGTAATTATTTTATGTTTTGGCTAAATGGTGAGTTAAGTTGGACATTTGTGCATGATCTGTAGTGAGCTTTAATTTTTTTTTTTTTTTTTTTTTTCTAAAAAGCATACTGACTCAAATGTATACAAATTCATCACCAATTTGACAAAGCATAAATTGTTGCATTTTCTCATGAAATGGAACTGGCCAGATAAATCAAACATTCTTAAAAATAAAATTCTTCTTAAAGGGATAGTTCACCCAAATATGAAAATAATTTTCATAATTGATTCACCCTCACGTCGTTCCAAAACTGTAAGACTTTCCTTCAATGGTTCGAACACAAATGAAGATATTTTCATGAAATCTGAGAGCTTTCTCTCTATAGACAGCTACGCAACTACCACTGGGACCGTGATGCTCTAAAAAATATTATGCTGCATAACACAAGAATGAACCTCATTGGTTCTTAAGGAAGCTCAAACGTGCTGTGTAACACGAGAATTAATTCCTTCTCACACACAAGAAAGTAATTAATGACAGAATTTTAATTTTGGGGTAAACTAACCCTTTGACTGCCATTTATTATTGTTTTCTGAGAATATTTGCAATGTTTTATATTCGCAAAAATACTTAAAAGGAAACTTCACCCTGAAATGAAAATAAATCCATCTTTTACTCCTCAAAAGGAGAAATTTTGAAAAACATCCTACACACTCCACCATATAATGGCAGTGAAAGCTAAAACTTTACAAAAAGGATATAAAAGTATCAAGCAATGATGCAGTAAGATGCGTGCCATATATAGAAAGTGTGCAGGAGGCATGCTATAAGGTTTTGCGAGAAAGAAACCTTATTATTCAGTCAAAATTCTGAGCTCGGCCGTTACTCTGTGCGCATTCCTGGGAGTGTGTGCGAGCCGTCAGCAGCTGCTCACGCTTACTATAACTCACGTTTTCAGTAAAAAGGGAGAGTAAAAAAAAAAAAAATCAGGATGGCACTTGATTTTGTTTGTCAGGAATTGATTGGATGGTTGTGGTTTGCTATTGGTTGGTAGATATGAGTGACAGGTTGCCCCGCCCTCACTCCAGTAAACACGTCATCAGAGAAGAGATGTCGCTGCAAGAGAAAGGGAAATGTATTATGATTAAAGATTACGAAAGATTAAAAATAATAATAATAATAACAATGAATGTGTACTGATAAATAATTTATAATAAACAGTGCAATATTCCGTAAAAAATAATAATTGCCTGTTTTGATTTCATGGTGACTTTAAGAACTTTTTTTGTGCTTTTTGTGAATCCATCCACAGAAAGTTTGAGGTCGACTCTTTAGACTTGCAACCACCCGACAACACAGAAATGCTGTAGAAATCATCCAGCACTCTCGCATTGCCGCAGCAAGTTTTGCACTACAAACAACACCCACGTTTTCACCAGAATCCAGTTTTATTTATGATTTAGCAGATGATCAATATTACAGTGTGTACCGCTGGAGCTGTCAGTCCCAGATCCGTCCAGTGGGCACATGAGCTTATGTGCTTCAGTTCATCACTGGACTCCAGAGCTGTCAATCATCGGCAGACATTACAGATTCTGAGCGTAGTGCACTTGGCCTTGGTGATTAGAAGAGGCTGTGTCTGTATCTCGTCAGTTTAACACATCTGACGAGATCTTAATGAGGCCCTTCACCTTGTCAGGATCCCTGTAATGTGAACCCTGACAGCCCTGGGATAGCTCAAGACATATATACACACACACACGTAGTCAGTCAGATCCGTTATTTCAGGACGGGAAAAGGGCCAGTCACTGTCAGCTGTGTCGACACCCACGTCCTGATGTCATGTGGCCCTCATGAATATTCGTAATGATCTAGAATGTTCCAAGAGTATTTTTGCCCACCGGTACCTTCAACTCTTGCTGTCAGCCCCTCGTCAAACCAGACGAATGCAGACCAAAACATCCCTTTGAAACGATACGTCTGTGTTGCACAACAGTATAGGCCTATTGCATCAGGTATGAATATGCAAAAGAAATCTTAATTATGAGATCAGGATGAGATCTGGGATCTAGATTTATCCTTCTGGAGTTCTGAATTGTCTTTATCTTTCTCATTTTCAGTTGTCAATCTTGTCCTACATACCAGACTCTCTTCTCTTTTTTTTCTCAGTCTATTTTTAGCTATTCTCGTCTCTATGTTACTCCCAATTTTTCCTCCCCATTTTTCACCGTTCCTCTTTCCACGAGTGGTTCCTCCTCATATTCACTTTCTTTTTCAATTTCCTTCTCTGCCATTTGTCTTTCCTTCCTTTCCTTCTTTCTTCCACCCCAAATGGAAACCAAATGTAAAACCTACGCTACATTATTTATTAATGCAAAGATGCATTAAATGGACATTTCTAGTGTTACAAAAGATTTCTGTTTCAAATAAATGCTGCTCATTTGAACTTTCTATTCATCAAAAAAAAGTGTCGGTTTTCATAACAGTATTATGTGATATTAAAAAATAGTTTCTTGCTCACTAAATTTTATGAGATATTTTCTGAAGGATCATGTGACACTGAAGACTGGAGCAGACTGCGAACAGTTCAGCTTTGATCACAGGAATAAACTTCATTTTAAAATATTTTCAAATAGAAAACAGTTATTGTAAATAATATTTCACAATATTGCTGATTGTATTGTATTTGTATGTAAATGTAGCCTTGGGGAGCTAAACAGACTTCTTGCCCTCTGGTGCTCCTCAAAAATGATAGATTTTTTAAATATGTATTTATTTCAATTAAATGAATGTGCTATATTTTAGTTCAATACTATTTTTTATGTAATATTTTATAGTTTTAGGGGCTTTTATGGTACTAAATTATATTTATGCAGTAGTTATTACCTGTTAACCGCCTTTTGAGGATAGACCAGAAAATGAAAGTTCCAACTTGAACTGTCATAAATCTTAAACGCTTTGGAGATTTCAGTTCGGTATATTTTCAAAGAAGAGTGAAGTAAATTTTTTATTTATTTTTTAAGTGAACTTTTTTTATGAAAAATGCACTATATATAATTAATAATATATATTTTCCAGAGCATGTTTAACACAGAAGTGTGTGTGTGTGTGTGTGTGTGTGTGTGTGTGTGTGTGTGTGTGTGTGTGTGTGTGTGTGTGTGTGTGTGTGTGTGTGTGTGTGTGTGTGTGTACATAGCAAGTTCTAAAACCTTTACCAACTTTCATTTGTCTGGCTATCACCAGACCAAGCTCAGTTCAAATTAAACATTGGTCTGGAGAGTCTGCTCTGTATTTTCTACTGCACAAGAGGCGTGATCAACGAGCATTATTCAAATGACTCTGTACGCAATTGGATAGTCTTTCAACAAATCAGACCACAAGAGGCGTGATCAACGAGCATTATTCAAATGACTCTGTACGCAATTGGATAGTCTTTCAACAAATCAGACCACAAGAGGCGTGATCAATGGGCAACGACCCATCGCTTCTCCATCCGTCATTGTGTTAAACCCGCCAATAGCGTGCCAGGTGGATAAGCCGGTCTGTGATTGGTTCCCGCAAAGGTGTAACAGAAGCAATTTCCAGACTGAGTTGCAGAATGAAATCAAATCGCCGGCGGATCAGGCTGGATTAACCCAGTCTAAACTTTCATGCCATGCCTTTCAAACACTCTCGTTCATGTTTGTTTGATGCTTTCTGTGCATCAAGGGTTTCTGTTTAAAGTGTTGAGCATTGTAGCCAATCACAATCATATCTGTTGTAGTCTAAACTGTATTGTTAGGGTTAATGAACAGAAGGAATAAGCTTTTGAAAGTCTACACAACATGCATCTAACAGACATGATGTTATAGAGTCTAACCTATGTTCTCAGATACTGTGATTTCCTTGGTGTCATTGTAATCATTGACCATCAAAACATAGGTCTAGACGTCACCTTTTCTGTTTTATCATGTTTGATTCAGAAGATATGATGCAAAATTAGGCATTTTCGCGATGGCTCTATTTCTGAAAATGCTCAGGGCACCAAACTGTACAAGAGTACCAAATTTCATACTTATAAAAAATTATGATTAATTATGATTATTATATAAACATTATTTTCACAAATCACCTGTACTATTGAGCCCTTGAACACAATGTCCTTGACAAACAAATATTAAATGTTTAACTACTTATTTATTTATGACATGAGGTTAAGTGCTCACTGAAGAGATGAATAAGAGATGAACAAAAATAAGATGAACAAAAAAATGTATCCATCATAAAATGAATCTATACAGCTCCAGGGGTTTAATAAAGGCCTTCTGAAACGAAGCAATGCACATTTTTTGTAAGAAAAATATTCATATTTATAACTTGACAAACCATGGTCACCAGTTTCCGGTAACGGCCGTACCAGAGTCAAGTTCTGGCAGAAGAGTGACCTCTGACCTGATGTAGGCGTTGTGTAAGCCTAGGTGAGAGTAGACGTCTCTCACAGTTCAAACAAATAGTGCTAGGAAACAAAATTAAGCTCCTCCCACATTTCTCTTTTAAGATTCTTGTTTTAAACGTCTAATTCATGAGCGGTGTTTAGTTGTGCTCTATCCTCTGTGCTACTGTGTTTGTCAATGCGTCAGGTCAGAGGTCACTCTTCCACCAGGACTAGACTCGTGTACGGCCGTTTCCTGTAGCCAGTAATTATAGTTTATAAAGATATAAATATGGATATTTTTTGGGTGAACTATCCCTTTAATTCAACAGTTTTTGCTCTGGTAATTTCACTGATATACAGAATGATTTAATTTTTATTTAGCTTGTATTTGAGTAAAAACAGTACAGGTCATCATTTCTCCCACAGTCACTAGTGAGTTTCTCAGTCACAAAAATATCCAGACCCGTCCTAATTTACTTCCACATATTTCTGTTTTGGCGTCACACGTGTGTCAGCACATGGCGCTCTGTGGTTACGGCAACAACAAAGAAAAAAGCTTGGCTTGCTGCTTTACTGCTGATGGTAAATTTTCATCTGTCCAGTAAATTTTTACTTGCACTTGGTGCTTGGTAGGTGTACATTTTGGAGCTTGTGTGGAAGTTATTTTAGGAACAAAAATGTAAATTTCACATATAGCTCTGTTGTTTTTGCTCATTCTAAGTTTTTGTTAATGTTAAACCAATAAGTAGGTCTATAAAGCATTAGATGTTTTATTGGTGAAGCACAAGTAAACAACACATGCGGATGTCTGTGATTTTCTGCAGTCAAATCTCAGACATAAACAGAGTTGATTGTCTGTAAATCAACAATCCCATATGTGCTCGTCTTACTTTCTGAAACGTTACTTCAGTTTAAAAGATTATTTAATCATTGCAATATGTCTTTAGAACATGAACAAAACCCCATGATTGCTCTTCTTTCTCTAAGGAACTGATTTGTAATATCTTACATTGAACCACATCTAATTAGCCACTTCATTACATCAATAAGCTTTCCTTTAGAATCACACCAAGCTAAATTTGCTGTCTTTTTAAAGTTTCTTACATTTCCCTTGAATCGAGTAACTTGCTTGTGATTTTCATTGGTGGAACCATGCTGGAGAGTTTGATATTAAATACACTTGTTTAAAGCAGCGAGGGCTGTTGTTCTGGGTGTCTCTGAACTCTAGTACACCTTTACGATTGTTCATTTGTGTTGGACAGCGGCTGGGATTGCCATCGGTCACAGGCTAGAAATGTCTTGCTGTAATTTACTTCATGTTGGTGTTCAATAGTCATTAAAGAAACTAATTGGGAGGTCTACAGCAAGTATGGATTGAAGACTGAGAGCGATCGCATCCCTATTACACAGAACGAGCGGAAGGGAGGAGCTGGGAAAGACGAGTCTGTGATTAGTGCAAACGGAGGTGGTGATTCGGTTTTCCCCCTGCTGAACTACTGCATGACTCAATCTCCTATAGGAGAGGGAAATCAGACATGAGAGCGTTAATATCTCAACGGACTGCATTTGAGATTAAATGGAGAGCAAAGGGAGATTTACCGGCTTCTCAGATGTTTATCCTGAGATCCCGACAATCTAGAGATCTTAATAATGACTCAAACTCAGCGAATAAGTCAAAGATTTCCATATTTGATTACATATTATGCATTTTTAATGATTTTCTCCAAGATCAAATGATTTTATGTCAACTGTGAACTCATTTGTGTGCCTATATTTTCCTCCTGAAGGATTGTAGGAGTCATAGTTGACATAAAAAAAAAACACTTCATTAAGTCTCATGATCTAAAAGAGCAATAAACTGTGGGTTACGCCCATATAACTGTGTGTGTGTGTGTGTGTGTGTGTGTGTGTGTGTGTGTGTGTGAGAGAGAGAGAGAGAGAGAGAGAGAGAGAGAGAGAGAGAGAGAGATACACTCCCCTAATGCAGTATTGATGCCCGGGGTGTATGTAGGTCACTGATAGTTTCCCAATGATGGAGAGAGAATGAGATTGGGAAGGAAGAAAACAGTAGACTTTGAAAGATGAGGAAACCTTAAAGGAATATTTGGCCCTAAAATAAAAAATGATGGAATAATTTTAACCTCGTATGTTTTTCTAAACCCATATGACTTGCTTTTTTTTCTTTTCATGGGCAAAAATAAAACAATTGTAATATTTGTAAGCTCACTTTCAAATCAGCAGTGTCTGTTGTCGGCGAATTCATGTGACAAACTTGGCCGTGTGACAAAATCTGCGCCCGCATAAGAAAATTCCCAATCATGTGATTTCCTCTTGAAATGACTGGATTTTGTCCGCAGAAATTCGCCAAACAATGGTAAACGTGACCACACCATTTCTGCCAATGTAGAGTAGTATTGCATCCTTCAAATCTCCAACAAATCTTTAGTTTTATCATATTTATAAAAGACAGATACGCTGTACCTATTCTTTCCAAAAACAGCCAAACTCATGCAGTGGGTGTAGATGAAGAGTCATGAACACACACAGAACATCCTGGCATTATCCCTGGGATGGGTGTTATTGACATTATATACACTTATGCACCGATTGCCAACAAAACAGACATTTGATGCAGGTTCACTCTCCGCCTGCGGTTTCGAACCATGACCAGGAACAAACAAACACACTTGCAGAACTCTGTTGCTGCGCCGGAAAACCAAACTTTATCCTCTGTTTCCTTAACTCTGGGTTATTTGGGAAGCTGAACAATGTTATCTTTCCCTCACAACCAAAAACACACTTCTTTAGTGACATTTTGTGATTTAGTGACGGTGCTGCCGACGGCTCCCGTACCCCGAATGAAGCTCGTTGATGAGCGCGCTCTCGCTCTGGTTGACGTGCACACACTCATCCGGGAGAAATGCCCATACAAAGAATTCTGCCCTTTATGACATCATACAGGTCCATACATGGGGGAAAAACAATCCTGAAGCAGTGTATTTGGCACGGAAATACTCCACTCACATGTCACGTCCAATTTGTTTTTTGAAATTTTGGCCATGATTAGCCTGAGAATCCAACTCTTAACATTGTAAATAAGTCAGAATGGATGAAATGGCATTAGACGCCCACTTTAACACAAAATCAAAGAATGAACTGATGTGACATCATTTCAAACTAAATCAGGCTAAATGAATTTTGTTTGGAGTTCGCTTTGGGAGTCTGAAACAGCTTGTCAAAGCAAAATTTCTGGAAAAGTTTACATAATAGGTGGGTGTGTGCGGAGGCTTCGCCTGCTTTCACGTTGGAATCTTTTCATCTTCGAAATCTTTATCTGTAGGTAAAAACATGAACACACTGGAGAGTCTCTTTATAATAGAAAATAAAGTTGTACTTCTGATGAAATGAGATACTTTTTCATGCATAATAGGGTAAAGCTGCTATGACACGTATGTATTTAAATTTTTTGGATGCGCTATTCCTTTAAGGACGTGAAAAGGACAGATTGTAAACACCCTGAGGCATTACTCTGGTTTGATTTGAAGGAAGCATGTGTTGGTGCTGTGGTTTGATGGTAGAGAGTAAAGACACTCTCTGTGCTCGGGGGGTTTCGGATCTGTCTTCACTCGTCTCTTAATTACATCCTCCCTGAGCCTCACTGACGGGATGCCAGATTGTTCAGGGTGGAAAGCGTCTGGGCCGGAGAAGGTCTGTGTGAATGAGTTGCCATGTTGAAATGTCAGGACCTGTCTGGAGGGATTCTCAGGTACAGAGTGTCAAGTGATATGAGGAGGAAACACTGCTGCAGTGTGTGTGTGTGTGTGTGTGTGTGTGTGTGTGTGTGTGTGTGTGTGTGTGTGTGTGTGTGTGTGTGTGTGTGTGTGTGTGTGTGTGTGTGTGTGTGTGTGTGTGTGTGTGTGTGTGTGTGTGTGTGTGTGTGTCAGGTTTTGTCTACATTCTGGGGACCAAATGTTCCCAAAAAAAATAGTGACATCTGAAACAGACAAAGTCCCCCATGAGGAAAACGGCTTCCTAAACATATTGAATAATGTGTTAATGAAAATCTAAAAACGCGACATCTCTTCTTTTCTTTACTGGTGTGAGTGTGGGACAACCTGTCAATCGCATGAGATCGACCAATAGCAAACCATAACCTTCCAATCAATTCCAATGGATCCTGCCCTATGCTTTTTTCTCGAGAAGCCATTTCACTAAAATATACAATTCTTCACAATATATTAGGGAAGAAAAGACAATTGCAGCTTCTGTTTGCCAATTTTAAGAAAGCTTCATTCGAATATACTCCAGGGTTTGTATTGATAGAAAGCCATATGCTATTTGCAGAAGTAACCCTTTAAGCAACTAATCGCATACCTCAAAATTCTTGGATGAAGTGTGATGGTGTGTAAATTACAGTATGTTCAAATAATGTTAATCAGACTTGTTTGTTATCTCCATTTTAAGAAAAAACAGCAATTGCTGAATGAATACGTGGTTTGAAAAATGCAGTATAATTTTCTGGTTTTAGGACTGTTGTCACAAAAGTAATGTCATGATGCAAAATATACTAATGGTTCTAAAAATGGCTTTAGACAGAACATAATTCACTATTGTTCTTTTGATTTGAGGGGATTTTAGGGTCAAATGCGAAACAAGCAACTCGTTTGCAGTTTAGATGTTGTTGTCGTTGATTAATAATGTGTGTGTTCTAGTTTTGTCTTGCGGACGGGGTGGGCGTATGTTCAATAATTGATGTTGAACAAAATGAGCAAATGGTTTGTCAAAGTCTGTGGTGAATGTGTTGTTGTGTTCTGATTACTACGAGTTCTTCAGCTGTTGCCATGGGCAACACATTGGACAAATGTGAGGAAAAACACAAGGGTTCACATTCGACCTCATTCCACCACACACATACACATACACATACACACACACATACACATACACACACACACACACACACACACACACACACACACACACACACACACACACACACACACACACACACACACACACACATATAAACACACATACACACACACATATACACACACACACACACACATACACATGCACACATACACACACACACACATACACACACACACACACACACACACACACACACACACACACACACACACACACACACACACACACACACACACACACACACACACACATTTCATTCCCCTAGGAATATACTGGAAATTAAATTCTCAATATTTTATTGTCAGTTTGTGCAATAAACAAAGACTCAAAAAGAGAAAAGACACAAAACCTTAACGGAAATGACAGAACAATATAATCACTGCACCATCTCTCTCTCTCTCTCTCTCTCTCTCTCTCTCTCTCTCTCTCTCTCTCTCTCTCTCTCTCTCTCTCTCTCTCTCTCTCTCTCTCTCTCTCTCTCTCTCTCTCTCTCTCTCTCTCTCTCTCTCTCTCTCTCTCTCTCTCTCTCTCTCTGCATGTTTTTGTGTGTATGTGCATGTGGGTGGGTGCATGTGTTTTTGAGTCGGTGTGTGCGTGTCTGTGTAAACGTGTGTATGTTTGCGTCTGTACTGTATGTGTTCTGGGATCTTATTGGTGATAGTGATTTTCTCTCTGTCTTTGAGGACCTGAACATCATCTATCTTTCAGTGAAAACAGGCCTGCTGAAGGAAATACATTCAAAACACTCAATCAATGGCTATTGACATGAACATATAGTGACCTGCAACTCTCTCCCTAATTGAGTGACAAAGTACAAAGATAAATAATGATAAACTAGCACTGTTCCAGTCCCTAGTGAGCTCCCTAACTAGATAACATATAGAGCATCATTGGAATGAAAGCTGTTCCAAATTGTAGTGGTTATAAACGGAAGAAAATGATATTGCCTTCTGTGATGCAATATTTTTGGATGTATCCTTAAAGGGGTGATGAACTGAGATAGCAACTTTCCCTTGAGCCTTTCATAGATAAAAGTTCATTGTGATATAAGAATATCCTGTAAGTCTGGGAGTTGAAAACTTCCTTGTTAGTCAAATAAAAGCTTTTATTGACACCAGAAAACGCTCAATCTCAGAATATGCCAATCCTTTACGTCTTTGTGTGGTGAAACGCCGCCTCAAGCCCACCCACAGACTCGTGGAGCTAAACAGATCGCGCTCCCGAGCAATAAGCATGCCCGTTCCAGTGCGTAAGACATTGCACATTTATCTCTTCATTTCACAGAGGAGTTGTTAGTAAACAAGAGACTGGTCGAGACTGGATTTGCAGACATATTGAAATTAAAACGCAATGCTGTGCCTTCTATATTGGATACGACAGGAATGGTGCAGCACACTTATGTGAGTAAAACATGTTTTTTTTTTTTATATGATAGTATCGCATTGTTACGATCGTTGTCTATGTACATGTCTAACTGAACATACCTTAGCACGCTGTCCCAGGCTGGAGAATTCTTTATTTGTGGTGTTGTGCTACGATTTGTGATCACTGATCAGACTCGGACATGTAGCCTGGCTACTTCCCTCCCGGGCTTTGTGTTTTTCAGACGGGCTACCAAAACGAAAGCCCGGCCTGCCAACTTGATGTGTGTTTTTCACTCTCTTGACTTGAAATTTGAAGAGTGCGTGTGTGTGTGTACGGTTCATGCTTATATTCACTGATCGGACGGGCCAAGTAATAAAAAATAACATTCCAATCAATCACGGGTAGATGAGAGATAAATCATTGTGTTTGTTTGATAAAGACGTTCTGTGAGCCCTGTGAGAGTTTCCCCGCACGCTTTCAAAACAATTCCCACATGAAATAACAAGGGAGCTGAAGCTCATTAAATATGAAATTAAAAAAAAAAGATTTTCTGAAAAATATAGATGAAAGTAGATCAATATTACTATAGATAAAATGATGATGTATTATTTTTATTAGAGTGACAACACTGGATTTCAACATGACGGCCGTAATGAAGCGTATCACTGTAGTCTATCAATGGAGTTTCATGTGTGTCATCTGAAATACTCTCATTGCAGTGTGTTTTGTGTCAAATTAAGTAAGGGACAGTTAATCTCGCACCCATGATGCATTCATCCTGCTTTATATTGATTTGTTTTTGGACAGTCATAAATACACACACTCACACCAACACACTGATTGAGCAATGGCTGAGATCAATACGAGTTTATTCATTCAGTCTGGAAGGAAACGGATCAATATAGAACATATTACACCTGTGGAGTGGGACACCAACACACACACACACACACACACACACACACACACACACACACACACACACACACACACACACACACACACACACACACACACACACACACACACACACACACTCACACACAAAGTGTTTAATTATTTTATGAATCGCTGCTACAGCTGCTACTACTATAAAATCAATAACACTCTTCTGAAAGTTTCTAATGCATGAGAATCCCTTTAGAGAGAATATTTTAATTTAAAAAATGAACATGCATTATGAATATTTAATATAACATGCATTCTGAATATTGTATTATTATTATTATTAGTATTAGTATTCAAATGAAGTCTTAACTTTATTTATTGAGAATGTTCTAATTGATAAGCACTTGCATTATGAATAGTGTATTATCATTATTCAGATGAAATCCCATTTTCATTTATAGAGATTATTTTAATTTAGAAAATATGAACATCTATTATGAATATTTGAATATAACATGATTTATAAATATTGTATTAATCTTATCATCATTATTATTCAAAAGAGATCCCATTTTCATTTAGAGAATATTTTAATTTAAAGAATATGAACATGCATTAATAACAAATTTGTATTATTATGAATTTTGATGTTTTATTGTTGTAGTCTAATCTTTTAGATATTGTGTCAAAAAGCACAAATAAAGCAATAGTTTAAAAAAATCGACATATGGACAGTTACAATAATGTGGTATTATATGGTATATGATTTGATCAGTCTGTTTCCTCTGGATTAAATCCCATTGGGACTTACCTCCGTTCACGCATCAGCATGACAGTATACACACTCGTACACACCGCCACCCTTTAGAGCTCATAGTGAACCTGTGACCGTGAGAAATTATTTGAATTTTTTTGGCCAAACATAAGCAGCATCTAACACAAACACCCTAATGAGGCCTACAAGAGAACAGCTGGTGAGCACACACACACACACACACACACACACACACACACACAGCCACCTACACACACTCTAATGAGTCCCATCTCTGAACTCTGAAACGTCAGATGAAGGGAATGAACCATTTTTAACTCTGGATTATTCCGCCATTTATTCCCCTTTTATTAAAATAAGAAATAGTACATTTTGTCATTTGCAGTGTGGTTTTCAGTTACATTTTGACTTTATTTGCATTAGATGTGGACTGATTCTCATGTTTAGACTCAATATGATATTGTATGTGTGCGAATAAATTAACTAGACAAAATTAAGTTTCAGAATTCAGTAGAAAGAGTTCTATCTGTTAATACACGTGGTGTTTTTTTAAATGGGTATTTAATCAAACTAAACATTAACTACCAGTCAATCAATCAATCGGTTTAATGCAAAATATGCATAATCAAATATTTAAGTATTTTGAGAGTGTAGACAGATTGACTGTTTTTCCTGTTTCCACTCTGATTGGTGGAATTTTCTGCACAGCATCATGAGTAATTTAGTTTTAACCCCGAATTCTTCTGTTAAACAAGATAAACAAATGTTTAAACAAATTTGAAATAATGCAAGCTAATGGCTTCAACAGAAACAAAAACTATCAATCAAAAACCTTGTAGCTCACAGTAGGTCTGTCTTTAAAGGGATAGTTCACACAAAAATGAAAATGACCCCATGATTTACTCACCTAAAAGCCAATATATGACATTCTTCTTTTAGACGAATACAATCAGAGTTATATTTAAAAAATACCCTGGCTAATCCAAGTTTTATAATGGCAGTGAATGGGAGCCCAAAATTTGAAGCCCAAAAAAGTGCATCTATCCATTATAAAAGTGCTCCACGCGGCTCCGGAGGTTAATAAAGGCCTTCTGGAGCAAAGCGAGGGGTTTGTGTAAGAACTAAAATATCTAGCTTCCACCAGACCGCCTTCTGTATTAAACTTATGGAAAAAGTGTAATTGCCGTGACGTATGAAGTCAGACGAGTTTGAACTGCTCGAGGTGTTACTCTTTCTTCGTAAACTGAATACGGAAGGTGGTCTGGCACCTTTTCATTTGTGGGTAAAAATCAGTTTGCCTATGGAGAAATTTAAGGGAGTTTTTACTTCCGGAACCTGACTTAGACTCTATACCGAGTGCTCAAAAACAAAGGTCTAAAGACCCACGGACTTCGCACAGACTTTGTGGCCGTCGTATCTTGTGCCTTTTGGATAGTTAAGTTAAGGTGAGGGTTTAGGGCTAAAATAACACAACTGACATTCTCTCATCTGCAGTCGGATTTTAGTACTGCATTCTTCATCTTTGCATCAAAATACAAACCAGCAATACTTCTATATCATCACGCATCACATATGACATTTTGTACCAGGTGTCACTAAAAAGCAGCAAACAAAGCTCAAGATTGAGAAGCACCATGGGCAGGAGTGTTTTGCTCTTGAATTTCTTTTGTAGTTCTGAGCTCCTCCAGCCGAGACTATTTTCAACAGCATCTTTTTATCATTTCACAGGCTCATATGACTGATAAAACAAAGAGAGAAACACAAAGAAAACTTGAGAAATGATTAAGAGAACGACACTCCGAAGGTTAGAAATATATCTGACGGATAGAGAAGCACTGAGATCGTGTTGATAAGGTGATGGAGGGATTTTGAGGAGTGCGAGTGGAATGGTGTGATCGGAAAGGGAAACCCTGAGTGTTGATCATGACTGTCGGGCATGTGTGTGTGTGTGTGTGTGTGTGTGTGTGTGTGTGTGTGTGTGTGTGTGTGTGTGTGTGTGTTTGTGTGTGTGTGTGTGTGAGAGAGAGAGAGAGAGAGAGAGAGAGAGAGAGAGAGAGAGAGAGAGAGAGAGAGAGAGAGAGAGAGAGAGAGAGACTTGTGCTCATTAGTATAGAAGTTTAAACCTGTCATACAGGGTGACTGCAAACCCACCCAGCCGCCTACAATCACACTGTCAGTTTAGCGAAGAGAATGAAAGTATTCCTGAGGAGAAGATATAAATAGGCAGAAAAAGAGAGAGAGAAATGGAGAGATACAATATATAAAATAAGAGCTTATCTCTTATAACGGAATATATAGCTAAAATTATAATATTAATAAAGTCATTATAATATTAATATTCTAATATATTATTTTAATATACTGTATATATATATATATATATATATATATATATATATATATATATATATATATATATATATATATATATATATATATATATATATATATATATATATGTATATGTCATATTTAATATATGATTATTCATTTAAACATAATATAAATAGTATTATTCCATATTTTATGCATTTTTTTTCCCGATGAACAGCATAGTTCAGTCCTCTTCAAATGGTTTTGGTCTATTTTGTTGGCTGTTGTGGTTGTTTCTTGCCGTTTTCACTTCCTTGATTCATGTATGGCTTCTCTTTTGATATGCCATGAATTTTTTAAGTCTCTTGTGTCTTCATGTGTGAGGTAGAGCTTTTGAGGTGTGATGTGAAAGTGAAATCCAATTGCAGTTTGTTTAACAAAACATCATTCTGTACAAGACGAGAAACTAAACAGAACAATTGACATGACTAAACCTGACCCAACTGTTAAAACCTGTGGTGATAAAACATTCATGATTTAACACTGCAATATGTCATTTTATTTCATTAAAACAACTGAGAGAGGAGAGAGAGAGAGAGAGAGAGAGAGAGAGAGAGAGAGAGAGAGAGAGAGAGAGAGAGAGAGAGAGAGAGAGAGAGAGAGAGAGAGCGAGAGAGAGAGAGGAGAGCGAGAGCGAGAGCGAGAGCGAGAGCGAGAGAGAGAGAGAGAGAGCGAGAGAGCGAGAGAGCGAGAGAGAGAGAGAGAGAGCGAGCGATGAAGTGAAGGTTTGTTGACCTCAGTCATGATACATGCATTATCACACTGTCCTTCTTTCTAGTAAAGCTATAGAGTTTCTCATGTCAGGAGCTCAGCTGCTATAAAGATCTATTTAATCCATATATCTTCTGCCGCGGCCTCTTTCTCTCCTCATTTTCACTTACTCGTGCTGAAGTGGAAAACGTGGTCAACAAGACCATCTGTGTGTGCTGAGGATCAGGTGGGCTGTTTGCTGCGATTAAACGTCTTCTAATCCTCCGGCTGCTCTTCTCAGAGCAAACAAACAGAAAGAGGAAGAGGAAGAGAGCAGGAGGACGAGTGTGAGTAGTGATGTTCGGTTAGGAAATTTCCGATTTAAGGTGCACTACCACTAGGCCAGTGTTATATATTTTGTTCAGTTGAGTTCTTACAATATCCCAAATGTTTCCAACTTTTGGTATTTTGCTATTACAAATACGTTACATTGAAATTTGCTATTTTAACCAAGGAGTCGGGACGTCTGAGGGAGTCGCCTGTCAATTGCGTCATATCTGCGTTACCCTCGGTTTCCGGTTTTATTTGGCAGAAGTGCTTTACTCTTAGCAGTGTGAACAAGTGTTACAGCAGCTGCTGAGCGAACACACAGAGTAACGTTATAACATCATTGTAAACACACTCAAATGTATCTAATATGATAAAAACGGAGCTGCTTTACTTGTCGTCGGCGACTGTGTCCTGTCGTCATAATAAAAGTCCCGCTGCTCGCGAGGCGTGTGTTTGCGTAACAATCGCTCCAGCGGCTGTGCTCAGCTCCGCAACACTCGCCCCTGCTCTGCTTCACTCTACAGTAATGTTAAAGGGTTACTTCAGCGATTAGCATATGGCTTTGTATCAGTAGAAACCCTGGAGTATATTCAAATTATTGTGCTTTCCCCCCTCATATCTCCCTGAGAGGAGAGATTTATGCATTTTATTTCTGGAAAAATTCCTCCTATGATGCAAATTGATGATTTTTGCATCATAGGAGGAATGTTTGCCCAAAGGCTAAAGACTACAGCCAGCAGAGGGAGCCATTTCCGCATGTTTTGAATCCGCGCATGGGGGATGGGAGATCTCACTCAGCTTGCAGGGAGAGCTCAGTTTGCAGCTACAGGATCATTTAAACGGAGCTATGGTGAGCAATGAGCAAGTCTTTTAACTTCTCAAATTCATTTCTATGAAAGTTAAGCTTGCAAAGGCATGAACTAAAACGCGCCAGACTGAACTCGCGTTGTGAATGTATGCCGCGAGTGTAGTCGCGATTACCTCAGCTCTCATCACGAGAGCTCAGCTCATTTATCTGACTCCTGCAGTTAGTGCTCAGTGCTGTGATACTCGCGCGGTGACTCACTCATTATATTGAACAGACACGTTCAGTTTTTAATTGTAGTGTCTTCTCTAACTCAGTCACTGTAATCAAGTTGGTGGCTTTGGGAATGGCCTCACAGGGCAGCGAAGCATTCTGGGAATTGTAGTCTTTCATCCCCATGGGACAAAAATACATTTTCTGTCTTTTCTCAGTCT
This sequence comes from Pseudorasbora parva, assembly GCF_024679245.1. Classification (NCBI taxonomy): domain Eukaryota; kingdom Metazoa; phylum Chordata; class Actinopteri; order Cypriniformes; family Gobionidae; genus Pseudorasbora; species Pseudorasbora parva. The sequence continues at coordinate 8,700,254 of NC_090189.1, read as the reverse complement.
AGAAGGCACCAAATTCAAAAATAATTTCACATTTCTACTGCATTGATGACCCAGTTTAAATACAGATTCATCTTCCCAGCGCTGAAGTACCCCTTTAATAATCACATTCATGAACATGATTTCTGCCCGAGTCCTATTTTCCACCGGCTGTGAGGTGAAGACCACGTCCCAAGATGCTTCACTCACACTTTGCATCATCAAACTACACCTTTGTTTTGAATAGGCGCCCTCTAGTGGATGAAAAATTACATAGTGCAGCTTTAATCAAGCTGAATTGCGCATCAAACTCATGAGTAAGCAGACCCAGAGAAAATTTGAGCACTTTTTTAATAAATGTTTTTGAAATTGCAATATATGTATCATATATGCTGTTTTATAATATTAATATTTCTAATTTATATGAACTAGCTGCAGTTTGGCCTGTTTCTGAGAATTTAAGCAAGGTGAAAGCATGATTGTGTGAACAGTGTAGTATTGCTTTATACAACAGTTACTTACAGTAACTTTGCTTCCTATGAGCATCAATAAGCCTTGGCCACCCATGACCCTGTCACCAGTTCACCACTGTTCCTTCCTTGGAGCACTTTAATTAGATAATGACCACTGCAGACCGGGAACGCCTCACAAGAGCTGCAGTTTGGGAGATGCTCTGACCCAGTCGTCTAGTAATCACAATTTGGGCCTTGTCAAACTCTCTTCTGTTTTTGCTCTGTCAATGAAAATAGATTTAAACAAAGCCACAGCTGAACGTTGCCTTTCTCTGAGCAAGACACAGTACTGGCACTTCGATCTTAAATGATGCATTGGTTTTTAATTAAGTAATGACTTAAATCATTCATAAACACTCTTGTTTTAAATGAATCAGTTGAGTGAATGGTTCAGTGACTAATAATGATAGCCACTTTTTTATTTGAATTGGTTGAGTGAATGATTTAATGACTCACTCAGAAAGGCAGACTTTTGTTTTGTTGCAGAATGAATAAGTGTTTTTAAACGAATTGGTTAACTTGCTCATAAAGACATTCCTCTGCTGCCGTATCGTTGTTTAATTGCAGAAAGAGTCACTGACAATGCAAACAAGCAAAAGTCATCCCAGCGCTGTAGGACTGTTATGCTCCCCTAGGCCACAGTTATTTGATTAAAAGTACAGTAAAAACAGTAAAATATTATATATATATATATTAAGGATGAAGCCAACACTTGTTGAACATGCATTTGAAAGCTGAGGAGAATGGGTCGTTCAAGACATTGTTCAGAAGAACAGCGTACTTTGATGAAAAAGTTGATTAGAGAGGGGAAAACCTATAAAGAGGTGCAAAAAATGATAGGCTGTTCAGCTAAAATGATCTCCAATGCCTTAAAATGGAGAGCAAAACCAGAGAGACGTGGAAGAAAACGGAAGACAACCATCAAAATGGATAGAAGAATAACCAGAATGGCAAAGGCTCAGCCAATGATCACCTCCAGGATGATCAAAGACAGTCTGGAGTTACCTGTAAGTACTGTGACAGTTAGAAGACGTCTGTGTGAAGCTAATCTATTTTCAAGAATCCCCCGCAAAGTCCCTCTGTTAAAAAAAAGGCATGTGCAGAAGAGGTTACAATTTGCCAAAGAACACATCAACTGGCCTAAAGAGAAATGGAGGAACATTTTGTGGACTGATGAGAGTAAAATTGTTCTTTTTGGGTCCAAGGGCCACAGGCAGTTTGTGAGACGACCCCCAAACTCTGAATTCAAGCCACAGTACACAGTGAAGACAGTGAAGCATGGAGGTGCAAGCATCATGATATGGGCATGTTTCTCCTACTATGGTGTTGGGCCTATTTATCGCATACCAGGGATCATGGATCAGTTTGCATATGTTAAAATACTTGAAGAGGTCATGTTGCCCTATGCTGAAGAGGACATGCCCTTGAAACGGTTGTTTCAACAAGACAATGACCCAAAACACACTAGTAAACGGGCAAAGTCTTGGTTCCAAACCAACAAAATTAATGTTATTGAGTGGCCAGCCCAATCTCCAGACCTTAATCCAATTGAGAACTTGTGGGGTGATATCAAAAATGCTGTTTCTGAAGCAAAACCAAGAAATGTGAATGAATTGTGGAATGTTGTTAAAGAATCATGGAGTGGAATAACAGCTGAGAGGTGCCACAAGTTGGTTGACTCCATGCCACACAGATGTCAAGCAGTTTTAAAAAACTGTGGTCATACAACTAAATATTAGTTTAGTGATTCACAGGATTGCTAAATCCCAGAAAAAAAAAATGTTTGTACAAAATAGTTTTGAGTTTGTACAGTCAAAGGTAGACACTGCTATTTTTTTGAACACACCCCTTTCAACTAATTGCCCAATTGCACAGCCTTAAGAGCGTGCATATCATGAATGCTGGGTCTTGTTTGTTTTCTGACAATCTACTGAACCTACTGGTAACTTGTTTGCCACGTAGCAATAAAAAATATACTAAAAACCTTGATTATTCTGGTTAGTCACATTGTACTGCTATTATTTTGAACAAGACTGTATATAAACTATTATTATTATTACATTTCACAATAGCTGTTTTCTATTTTAATACATTTTAAAATGTTATTTATTCATGTAATGCAAAGCTGCATTTTCATCATCATTACTCCAGTCTTCAATGTCACATTATCCTTCAGAAATCATTCAATCGTCATTTAATTTTTTTTTATTTTTTACTTTATATATTGAAGATAAACAGTATCAATGACAAGTCAGATGGAATTGCTGAGCATCATGGCTCTTACCAGAAACAATATGCCATGACACTGAACAATTTTTACTATCAAAACTTAATGCTTGTTAAAACAATCCTCCCCTATAGCTCCATTTGGATTCTTCTGCTTTTTTTGGTCTCATATCAGAGCTGTGATCAAGACAGCCCCTTTTCTCTCATCTTCTGATGATGCAATTTCTCCATGACACAGGGAGCCTTCGTCATCAAGAGTTCAGTTTTCATCAAGAGATTTGTACGACATGACAGGAACAGGAGAAGGAAAAGGAGATGACATCTCATCTGTGGATGAATAATTAAAAAATAAATTGATCAAAGTGGGGCCAAATGCACCCTTTCATTCTCCTGTCATTAACACGACGTTTGGCATCTGTAATAATTCATCTTTTTGTTCTCTGGCTGCGTAACATGGACGCTGATATTCTTGCTCCAGGGCTCATCGGGATGTCATATTAGGATCTTTAAAAGCGGATTGATCCATCTTGACAGCGGCTGAATCTCTCCTAGTGAGATCACATCCCTCCGCTACATCTCACGTTGTTTCATGCCTTCACACACTTTGACTTTGAAAGTGCAGAAATGCAGCATCAGGACCATCACCTCATAAGTGGTTCAAGTTCTTTTCCATTCTAGTTTGTGTAGAATTATGTATAAATATGTGAATTTGATTGTGTGTAAAGAGACTGTAAAACAATGAAAGTGTGTTTTACAATTTAAAATGGTATGAAACAGCCATTTCAGATAGATAGATAGATAGATAGATAGATAGATAGATAGATAGATAGATAGATAGATAGATAGATAGATAGATAGATAGATAGATAGATAGATAGATAGATAGATAGATAGATAGATAGATAGATAGATAGATAGATAGATATAGTTTAATGTGGTTTGATTGTAAATGAGTCTCTAAATTCTCCTGAGACTCTGAATTTACACATGAGACACGTCTCTCTCTCTCTCTCTCTCTCTCTCTCTCTCTCTCTCCTGAGTTATTCAGTCCATGGGCTGTGATAGTTCTCTGGCTTCTCTTAATGTGAAGCACATTCCTTCAGTTCACTTCCACAGATACTCTTGCACGTAATATCGTCAAAGGTGCACTTTCCATTTCAAAGCTTTCCCTTCTCTCTCTGTGAGAGTGATCGCGCCCCGGTGTCCTCGCTGCATGCGTGCATTCATTTCAAACACTCCTAAAGGCCTTGTTTGCTGTTACAGCTTTATTCTTTCATTCATGCTGTACATAAATTATAGCAACCTTTAGCTATCCTTCATGGCGTCCTCTCTGCTTAGATCACTAATTCTCAAGAAAACAGTATTCAACCAGCTATTTTCAGAATTAAATACTGGCATAGCCATGCTGCTCTGCATAGATTTATTACATGTTGGAAAACTGTATGCAACACCATGACTTATTATATAGATACATTGTTTGAATCCAGTTTTGTTTAAAAAGCCTCAACTTTTGAGTAGAATTGGTTATGTTTTTCTTTCTAATGAACTGAAGAGTATAGCCTGAATGGCTTTCCTGCAGTTAACGTATTGTTGTTGTCGTTGACACGTTTACATCTTTCCACAGTTGAAACATCGTTTTGACTATTTTAATCCAGTTTTGTATAAGATGCCTTAATTTTTAGTAAAATGTTTTTTTTTAAACTGACGAGTAGGCCTAATGGACTTTGAATGACTTTCCTGAGGTAAATGTGACGTCACGTGACACGTCGTTCACACGTTGTTTTATTTACGCATTTCGATGTTGGAGAAACCATAGACAGTAAAAGAAATGGACCGAGCGACCCCATTGACGTCAACGGCGAAATAATGAAGTCAACCTAGGGGCACTCACTTCCTGATGGCTGAGCGAACTGCGCAGGCTCAGACTGAGCTTGAGGACGTAGATGTGACGTGAGCCTCCTGTCTGACAGCTGTAGGTCTTCTAGTAGATGTGGAAAGTGAAAGCTGAATCACGTTGTTTAAATGTTTTCTCCCGTTGCTTTTGGCTCACTATGGGCTTCTCCCCATTCTTCCCCCTTGACTTTATCAGACTTTATGTCTCCACGTCCCCCCGACTGTCTCATAGACAGTAAAAGATTACCTCTGAGCGTCTCCTCAGGTCTATACGGTAATTTCTCAACTGTGCGACAGAGTCGCGTTGGTTATGACGCAATAATTAGCCTATTTTTACAAAAACAGCTTCTGCGGGGCGATAGTGTAAGATACAAGGTAATGGAGCCTTTTATACATTGTCATGTTTCTTTAGAAATAAACAATAGACAAATGGAGTCTTTAAACGCCTCAGATGTAAAGTTATTCACTGTCAAAGTGACTCAAAAATGAATGGGAGTCAATGGGATGCTAACAGCAGGTGATGGCTTGGTTAGCAATGGCAGCCCCTAGGGGTGGAACGCTTTCCGAGCGCTAGATTACCCCCTTGGGAGAAACACGCGTTTTGGCGATTACTCTAGAGTCTAGACCAAGCCTGCAGTCTCCCTCTCATTTACTGAAGCTTTCGCACCTCGATCGCCCCCCGGTGACCGGTCCCAGTATAGCCGCCCCTCTGTGTTTTCTAATGGACGCGAGGCAAACTAAATAATAAAATTACACTTCAAATATTTTTTCCCCAAAGTTAGTTTATGTCACTGAAGGCAGTTATCATCACGATGATTTCATTTCAAGTGTTCGTTTTTAAAATAAGTTTAGTTTTAGTTAGTTATCTGACGCTTTAAAAACGGGGGGTGTGACGTCATGATTGATAGCTGAGACTGACGGCTTCTCTGAGTGAAGTTGTCACTGAGGCACTAACGGACTTTTTTCGGAATTTTTGGGAGCAGAATAGAGCTTTAGCTTTAATTTCTACATTTCCATAACTGTTTATTTCACACCAACATTATTAATTATTCTGCATCTGCGAGAGTGTGGGTGGGCTTTTGATATCGCGACTGTACTTCCTGCTCTACTTCCTGCGCTCTACTGCGCAACTCCGGTCCCGAAATCGCTACTGCGCAGACTCGGTCCCAAGATGTCCGCGCCGTGCAAGGCCGCCTAAAAGCTTCAAATCTGCCAAGCGGAAACGGATGATGTCGAGTCGTCCATATTTTTTACGGTCTATGGTCTAGACTAGATACATTTCCGTAGTGCAGTGCAGCCATACTAAATCAAACCACTAAACAAAGGAAATGCTCCTAACCACGAGGGGGCTCTCGGAGTGCAATAAAGTTCGAGCCATTGCTCTTATAGATTGGCCAGTCTAACAAAAATATAAACACTACGATCAGTTTTAAATGTGTAACCATTAAATATCGACATGAAATAACAATTCAAAATCACCTACATGCTTTATAGCTGCATATTTATTTATACTCGAAAACGCTTTTACACGCTGTCACGGTGCTTGTTGCCCAAGGGAACGTCTGCCAACTCCACCATGTAGTTATAGAAAATATTCATTGTGTTGTTATATAATTTGTATGAATTAAAATTATTTTTAACATTTAAAAACAGACAAGTTTAAAATTCCACAGCTTTGTTGTATTCTAAAAAACTGACCAAATAATGCATAACATTGGATTTTAAATATTTAAACAAAAACAAAAAGGGTCATTTTAATTCATAAAATTATACGTTTCAACCACTTGGTGTGGTGGAATTGGCAAACGTTCCCTTAGGCAAGCGCCGTGATCATGAGTAACAACTTTCAGAAGTTTACATATGCAGCTATAAAGCATTTAGGTGAGTTTGAATTGCTATTGTCGATATTTAATGTTTACACACTTAAAACTGATCGTAGTGTTTATTTGTAAGACTGGCCAATCTATAGAGCAATGGCAAGGAAAACAAACTTTTTTGCACTCCGAGAGCCCCCTCGAGGTCGGGACTCGGGAGCATTCCGTTGTGTTGAGCATTCCGTTGTGTTGTTAATTCCGTTGTGTTGTTAATTCCGTTGTGTTGTGCATTCGTTGTGTTGTTAATTCCGTTGTGTTGAGCATTCGTTGTGTTGTTAATTCCGTTGTGTTGTGCATTCGTTGTGTTGTTAATTCCGTTGTGTTGTGCATTCGTTGTGTTGTTAATTCCGTTGTGTTGTGCATTCGTTGTGTTGTTAATTCCGTTGTGTTGAGCATTCGTTGTGTTGTTAATTCCGTTGTGTTGTGCATTCGTTGTGTTGTTAATTCCGTTGTGTTGTTAATTCCGTTGTGTTGAGCATTCGTTGTGTTGTTAATTCCGTTGTGTTGTGCATTCGTTGTGTTGTTAATTCCGTTGTGTTGTTAATTCCGTTGTGTTGTTAATTCCGTTGTGTTGTTAATTCCGTTGTGTTGAGCATTCGTTGTGTTGTTAATTCCGTTGTGTTGTGGTTTAATTTAGTACGGCTGCACTACTGGGCCACCATAATACGAACTATTCATACTATAAATACAAAACGTTATTATGGCAGGCAGCAGACCATTCTGAACCAAAACGGTTTGTTGAGTAAAATAGTCAAGGTTCTTGGCCTGTTAGTTTTTCTGCAATGTCAAACATTTGGGAGTTCTACATGTGGATACATTTTGTTTAAAAAAAAATTATAAACCAGTTGTGTATAGTTGTGTTTAACGTTACATTGAAAAATTATACCAGCTATAGTCTATAATTCAGATATATAACTTAACTACAGTGCTTTATGATGGGGTAAGTTAAACTGCAGGCTCTATTGACGCCAGTGCATTTGGATCACTTTGCCCCCCAGCTGCCATTTTGGATAAAACTAGCTTATATTTAGCTAAATGATTTGCATGTTTTTTTAATTCGATTTTTTACATTGCTAAATCACAAATATGGATCATAAATATTTTAGACCTGGACACATTTGCTTTGATAAGCCAAAACCAGTTTTTAAATGGGGGCCTCCCACTTCACTTTTCATGTGCTTCTCCTTTTCAATCTGGCAGAAATTATGGATGGTTTCAAAATATACATGCTCACATGACAATAAAAGTGTACAGATTCCAAGATAAAGGGCGGTGGGTCAACTTAACCAATGGCTGATCTTTCTTACCCCACTCTCCCCCTATGCTGTAATTGTACTAAGCATTATTGCAGCAGACTATTCTGAACATGCCCACTGATCTGGGAATAGAATATTTTTGGAAATAGGTTGCATAAATGAGGAATTAAGCAGCCTTTGCAGTTCTGTGCTGGTGTTGTTGCTGCTGATGTAATTTGAATGGTCAGTGTAGCTGGTTTATTTCTCACTGGTTCACTTTGGATGCCAGTGTTTTGATACTTCAGACGGAAATTACGCTAACTATAAAACTTCATTTGAATACATTTTGCAAGAGTATGAATTTTAGTGCCAACGAAAACACCATGTGCAATCTCATCAGAGGTAATACTGGATAAACGAGATCTGTCAACCAGAGACTTAAGATGAAGTTGACTTCTTTACTGTTTGGATCAGTTACAGCGAGCTGTGAGATTGTGTTCTTCCACAGCTGAGACGGGCTGTCGTGCTGGATATGTTAATGTTATCTGCTCCGGCGCTCCGGCCTGCAGTCGGGGCTGTTTGAGATGGATCTAGGCCAGTGACACGGGGCTCTTGAGAAAAAGACTCCAGTCACTGAGCTCTGGGTTATTACAGCTGTCTCTGTGCACTTTACTACCTTCTGTTATAGAGAAAGATCTTGACTTGATTTATAATTAATATTGGGCAAATAGGAAAAAACTGTAATTATATTTCGGACAGATCATATATCTTCTTACTTGCAAGCTGCAAGTACTTTAGTTGGCCAAGCTGTAATGTGCGTCACATAATGCTCACTATCAGTCAAAAGAACCCCTTGTTTATTAGCGACACCTATGGCCTTTAAATGAACTGCAGCCAGCAACAGATTGCTCGTGCTCGCACTCTTGCACACACAGGCCCTGATCAGACATGTTTTTTGCAGTGAGAGGTGCTTTTTTTTGTAGTTTTCTATTGGAAGTGAGCATTTTGCACGCCGTTTATGAGCAGAAAAGTGGCCAACGGCATTCGCTTTTTTTTTTTCATTGTCCAGTCGAATGAATGGAGAGGCAGACCTTCCGTTGTGGTGGCGGTTACCTTGATTTGACAAGGACAGCCGTTTCGGGGTTTAAAAAAAAAAAAACGCAACGCACTGCTCATAGAAGAGAATGAACATGATTCAATGCCCCGATATACTCACTGCAAAATACTTTTTCACTCTTTGCTTGGGAGTAAAAATAAGTTGGAAATATCTTTGCAGCAATATATTATTGAACATCCAGAAGCTGTCCACGCTGCTGAGAGTGACGTTTAGATGAATATGTAAATATGTGACAAAATAAACAACGACGACAGCAGCGAGAAGTTAAGAAAGCATCTGAATAAAGTGATGTGGAGGATTGACCAGCTCTGTGATTCACCGACATTGTCGACAGATGAGGTCATTAAAACTCTTATAATAGTTTGATTATAAAGTATGTATTGAGACTATAGATCTGACTGAGTTTATAGTTTGAATGAATCTCTTTTCTTTTCACAATTCCCTTTCAAAATCATCCTGAACATTGTTAATTAAGCATTCCAACAAGCGTTTGTTTTATGTGTCATTGAACGGACAAGAGGCTCTCAGGAGTGAGCGTAAACACATCCTTTTGATTTTTCAGCTAAAGCGCTGCATCAGTCTACAGTAGGCTTGCTGCGATAGTCTGTGTTGCTGGAGTTCAGCCGCAGCACCGGTTGCATCACGGCACCGCCCTCACCGTCATTTCGATTTTATATAGTAATAAATAGGGCTGGGCTAATTTTTTCCCCTTTTTTTCGATTGATAGTTTTTTTAAAATGTGGTTGATTTTAAATCAACTCTCAAAAGCCACTAATCATTTTTTTCCATATTTATTTACGCAAACATTAAACATAAGATTAAAGGGTTAGTTTAACCAAAAATTGAATTTATGTCATTAACGACTCCCCCTAATGTCGTTCCACACCCGTAAGACCTCCGTTCATCTTCAGAACACAGTTTAAGATATTTTATATTTAGTCCGAGAGCATATGCAGTCAATGCACACTATACTGTCCATGTCCAGAAAGGGAATAAAAACATCATCACAGTAGTCCATATGTGACATCAGTTAGTTCATTAGAATCTCTTGAGGCATCGAAAATACATTTTGGTCGAAAAATAACAAAAACTACGACTTTATTCAGCATTGTCTTCTCTTCCACGTTTGTTTTCAAACCTCAAATAAAAATAAAGATTAAAAGAACGGTCATGAATCAGTGTATCGATGATTCGGATCGCCAATGTCACGTGATTTCAGCAGTTTAGCAGTTTGACACGCGATTCAAACTACTGAAATCACGTGACATTGGCAATCTGAACCATTGATCGATTCACTGATTCATCTTTATTTGAGGAACACAGAAGAGAAGACAATGCTGAATAAAGTCGTAGTTTTTGATATTTTTGGACCAAAATGTGTTTGTGTCTGCAACATTATAACTGAAGTTTTAGCAGTTCAAATTTTTACAAATGTTACGTCAGTTGTGATGTTAAATAAAGCGTGCGCCGTGTCAGCGGGAGATTTACGGCTCATATTATCCCTCATGAAGTTACAGATGCAGCGTTTTGACTGAACCTCTTCTACTTCTGCTGCATGAGAGGAGAGAACACATTTTTTTTTTTTTTACAATTTTCTGGGTCTTAATAGAGATATATGTCCTTATTTCATGCAAAACAGTAGCTCACTCTGTCTGGATGCGTTTAAATCTGCTCTAAGTTTGCGTTTGTGTCACCTATCACACATGCGCACTTCAATAATCCGACAGAAAGCAGGTTAATGCGTTTACATGCAGAGCGAAATCGAGGTAAGAGGCAAAAAACTACCTGTCCCGACTGGGTTATGCTTAAGCCGTTTATGACCTTACTCCGATAAAAGAAAACGGGTAACCGTGTTTACATGACCATGTTCATTGTCGGCTTATTAGGCATAATCGAACATGCATGTAAACACACTGGCTTTACTATACCAAATCAAACACAGAACCATGTTTAGTATCCCTGTATATAAACAAGCGTAAACAATACATAAAAGTGCTAATAAGAACAAATTTACACTAATTCCAAGCAAGTTCGCTGTTGAGATTTAAAAAAGTTTGGAACATTTGGTGTTTGTCGGATAACGTAAAGTATGAATGACCATTTAAGGGGTTTGCAGAGCCAAACAGCATTGTCATTTGTTTACTTCCTTTCTACAACTTACAATTAACAATATGAACAGAAAAAAATAAATCATACTTACAGGTCGTGACCCGGTTTTAAAGTTGGAACTGCTCCATCCTTCAGGACAAGCCGTTGTGCATTGTGGAAGCTTTCCTCCGTAAAATGTGCAGCACAGAGAGCGAGTTTTGGGTAATAATCATGAGGGACCGAATTAAAAATGAATTGTAATCAGATGAAAAAACAGCGTTTCATCAGCATTGCAGTAACAACACTCCAGCCAACTATTCCACAGCAATAAAAAATGGCCTTGTCCCCCTCATTTAATATTCTAGGAGGGGTTTATGTAAATATTGGAGCTGGTGATGTCACCAACCCTGGATGAAAAGGCTGTAGTCCCTACCGGCTGTTTGCTGTAGGTCTTAGAAATGTATTTCTTTAAAAGCAAATATCTCCCTTTGCTTTAAACTTTGAACGTTGTAACTTTGCAGATGTTGTTTGTGCTCAAACAGCAACGTACGTTAGCCATTACAGACATATTGATTCAAATCAATAGTCAATAGAGCGCAGGACCAATAATTCAAACCTAATAGATTATATTATAAACAGATTTCCTCAAATAAAAGTTAGTCCACATAAGTCAGCACGTCAAGGTATTGTTTTTCGTTACCACGGCAACTACTTGTGTCCAGGTATAAATGCGCTTCTCGTTTATGAAAACTGCACACATGACGGGGGCAAAATCCAAGAAAAGCTTGTCGTTTACTGAAAGTCATCCAATATCCTTTTTATGTTTTAGAATAAATATATCAAAATTTCCATATAAATGAAATTGTATAAAATACTTCAGATAAAAAAATGTTATATATAAAGTAGCATCAAATAATTTAATAATTAATATACAAGTTTTGTGGCTCTTAATTTCTTTTAAATTACCCACTTGTAAACTTATATTACTGTTCTTTTTTTAATATATATAGTATTTGTATTAAATCTATATTCGTTGAATCGAGAATCAAATCGGTTTGAGAGCTTGCGAATCGAAATCGTATCAGAACATCTGAATGGATACCCATGCAGCCCTAGAAATAAAATCATTTAGTTCAGTTAGAGAACAGACACTACAATTAAAAACTGGACGTGTCTGCTTAATACAGCATGAGCCCAAGCTCAACTTCCATAGTAATTCATTTTAAAAAAAACTCTCTCTTTGCTCTGGACTGTTACGAATGCCCAGGCGGCCATGTGCATTTAGTATTCAGTGATATCGGTATTACCGGTGTTGTCACGTGCTGGGAAAATGTCCTCACCATCACATCTCTAGTCTACAGGCTTTCATAGACAGCCAATAGAGGGGGGAGTGGTGCAGGTATGATGTACATTTGTAGTTCGAGTTAGTATCTTAACACCTCCGATTCCATCGTCACAAAGTCAAAGGGTTTTAGTTTAAATGGCTGAAATAAGACCTGTGGTGAACATAAGCTCAAGACACTTTCGTGCTTTATTCTGCGACATAAAACACATCAGTATTGCCCCACTCACTCGTGATTTGTTTGAAGCCGTTAAGTGTCTTGAAAAAAGTCGGCTAAAGTCCCTGCCAGCCGTTTGTTTCTGTGTCCTTAAAGAGATTTCTTTTCTCCCTTTGCGTGTTGTAACTTTGCAGATGTTGTTTAAGCTCAAACAGCAACATCACCCAAGTTTAAAAAGTAAAATCGTAATCAACCAACCCTTTAAGTTTTGCTCATGTCAGAATACTTACCAGGATGACGTCATGCATGATCATTCCAACTGAATGTACGCCAATTTTTGTTTAAATCTCAAATGTGAAGAAAAGCTTTTTCAGGCTTTGTTTCAGGTGTGTATAACCAGGGATAGTTCTAAATGTCATTTCACAGGTCCATGCATCTCTACATAATGTATCACACTGATAACCGTTATCAGATATAAAGATGTATATCTGATATCAGATATGTATTTATCAGATATCGAGAACACTACTGGTATCAATTTACATTTATTTTTTTTAAATAATACAATAAATATACTACAAAGGAACAAGGGCTTTGGTAGAGAGTTACAACAAACATCGCTCTCTCTCCATTTCACAATGAAGGACAGGCCTGTTTTCATCCGAGCACTGTGAGGATGTATCATACCGCCGATAAAAGAATTTGTGGCTGTGGGACGAAACATCAAGAGAAAGCTTAACAATTTCATGCATACAGGAAAGTTTTAATGCTTCAAAAGACATACAAGGGTGGGTGGACACAGTAAACTTGAATTTATTGACACAAAACCAATACCTCTTCTAACTGCTCGTACACAGGTTTGACACGACCGCAAAAACAAACAAACAAATAAACAAACATTACAAAGACAAAAAAACAAAACAGAATAAACTTTATTGGCAGCATTACTGCTGGTTTTAAAATATACAGAAGAATTGGTTGAAATTCGTTTCGTACTGATAAAATTGTGTCAAAACTGCATATTCCATGTTGAATCCTCTTAAAAGAAACAGTTCAAGTCATATTCAATCAAAAATTGGAGAGCAAGAATTTGCAGTAGCATAGTGGTCAAAAGCAGAACAAAAGGGTGCAGGAAAATGTTTAGTGGCAACAGATGATAGATGAATAACAAGATGGCTCTAGTCATCGACAACAAATCCAGGAATATATGCTAGCGAATGTACAACATACTTGAATAATCACACAAGACAATCTGATTCTTGGTCTTCAAGTCTCTTAAATTAAGAGAAATCTCTCTGGAAGGAAAGCTGAGTTAACTATTCATTCCTCTAAGCGTTTTGGTTCAAATATTCACAGAACCCTCCAAAAAATATCTAATCAAAAGCTAAGTCCCAAGCTAATTCTCCAGCGTGGTTTCAAATGCTAAAACTTTTAGTATGTGAAAAGGCTTGCAACGGCTTGTTTTCGACACTTTACTTTACATGGGCCGACAGCGTCGACTGTAATTGTGCTCCATTTAACCATTCCAAATAAAGTACTTCATGTAAATAGGCTCTGATATGAACAATGAATTGCAACGTGTGAGCTAAAGCCTTTGGAAGACCATAAATGACCTCCATAATATGTATCAGTCTGGACATTGTCAAATGTGGCGAGGAATGATAACAGAAGAAAAACGTGTTCTCATCTATAAATGAATATGATTTTATGGCATGCATAAAAGTACTTCGCCACCTCGGGAAGCAAAGCAAAGACTTTGACAGGGGACGTGGAACCACATGGGCATCACCGCAGAGCCGTTTTCAGTTACAACAAACAGTTACAGGAAAAAAAGGTATATATTTGTAGCACCACAGACAGAAGGAAATAGCACCTAGTTTACTGATATTGTGTTTCCTCAGTGTGACGGTGTGCTCTTCTGATACAGGGAAGCACAGATTCATGAACATCAGATCAAAGATTCCCCTCGTGCGCATGGGTCGCGATCTCACAGACCCACGGAAGCCAGGTCAACATGACAGGTAGCAAATTAATGCTCACATTACGGCTGTTTCTTTACTTTATTGTCATTTTGTCTTTTAAATTACAAAAAAAGACGTTCACATCTGCAATGAGACAATTCGGTGCAGTTGCCTTTTTGTCGTACTTTAATAATTTCCTTTATTTTCTTGACTTCAGATTCACTGGAAATGTCCTCAGGCTCTTTATTTGGGAGGGTTCAATTATTATATATATATATGTGTGATATAAAAAAAAAATTCCAATAGCCAGCAGCTCTGTCCTTATCGCTCAATGGGTTCACATGCACGTTTTGAAGCCAGAACCAAAAAAAAAACACTTCACCAGAAAAAAGAAAAATATACAGAAAGTACTTACAAACATAGAAAAAAATATTTATATATATTTATATATATAATCACCATTCCAGGGAATGGAAAACAAGTATGCACAAAAAAACACAAAGCGGAAAGAGGAACAACATAAAACCAAAGCAAACAACTTGAACCGGACGTGCGCAGCGCTAGTCCATGACCAGGCGGGAAATAAAAAGAAGGATCTAATCTGTCTATACAGCCTGTGGGAGGGGCAAAGAGTCAGATGAGCGTAAAGTGGGCAGGGCTGGGAGAGACATGAGCGATGACCTCATCCAGTTTCAAAACTTGCATGTGATGCAGAGAGTACACTGAGGTTAAAAAGGTTGCTCTGTTATAAGAACCCATTGTTTAGACATCCATTCTTTCTTCAAATTTCTTTTATCCTTACTTTGGTATCTGTTGGGTTTGTTTGGAAACACAAAACTTTACAAATAAGTCATCCTATTTCTTTCTTGTGTTTTGTTTTTCGGAGAAAATGAATATGTTTGGTTCGCGTGTGCTCGCTGAGCAGTCTTAGCCGATGAAGCAGGCCGGTCCGACCTCAAAGCCGAACTTCTGCGTTGCTCCGCCGAAATCGTTAAACATAATGTCAACAAACGGTACCTGCTCCACTTTCGGTGTGTTGATCTCAAGAATAGTCTTTTCATAGCCCTTTTTCAACTGTGGGAGGAAAGAAAAAGCATTAGGAACATCACTTGTAAGAATTTTCGGTTTAACTGGCTAAAAATAAAAAAAAATACATATCCCTGGCTCTTACCGCGCAGCCGTCGACGGCGGCTCTGATGTATGGGTTGTTATCGTAAGACATCTCCTCATCGTTGGAGCCCAGGAAGCGGATGGCTTTATCGTAATTGTCCGAATCCTGGTCATGCCAAGCCACTGACTGGTAACAGTTATAGGTCAGGTTCTGTCGAGCCGTGGCACTGAGTAAACGCAGGAATGTCATCTGCACCACTCCGATCGGATTTCCCTCCGCATCTACGTACGAGAGCTGCACAGACAGACAGACAGCAAGGCGGTCTAGATAACGGCTTGACAAACGCCCCCTAGAGGTTCTGCTGAAAACTACACATCACACCCTCCGGTCCAATAGCACTTAATGATCACTGACTTACCAGTGTCAGGCAATGTTACAATATTGAGTTACTTTTTCTCACAAGGGCTGGGTGTGTGTATTTGTTTTTTAATAACAAAAAGTTCTATTTTTACCAAGTGCAAAGACTTTTTCACATCAAAAGTGAAATAAATAAATCATGTTCATATTTACTCTAGAACTACAATACGCGTCATGTTTACACAGCACACACAATGCAAAAAAGAAAACTGCTACAGATGGTTGTGTTTTAGGTGCATATTAGGGGTGGCACGGTTCACAAAACACGGTTCGGTTCCTATCACGGTTTTCGGGTCACGATTTTCGGTTCTGTACGGTTCTTGTTGTTGTTTTTTTAGCTTTAACAATTCAGAAATTTACTTCAGCATATGATATATAGCTTAATTATCCACAATTTTGGATACAGAATAAAAAAAATTAAAAAAAAAGTTATATCATGTAATCATGCACAAACTGAACTTGACCATCTCAGAGGAAAGCTAGATGAGATTTTGATACAGCAAGAGGGAAGATATTGATGACATGCTTTTCATTTGTTTGGCAAAAAAAGGAGAACGTGTATTGCTATCTCTACAGGAACTTGTGTTCCCTTTTAGCACCCAAAGATTGAACTGAAAAATTAACTTGCATTTATCAAACTGCACTTCAGTGTAGCTTTAAGGCTTATTTATAATTAACACATCCACAGGAGCGCGACAAAAATAACGTCAACACGGAGTGCGCGAGACCCCGTTTCGCTTGCCGTGTGCACGTCAAATTTTTTAACTTTGCCTGCGGCTCCGCAACCGAAGAAGCCACGTTCCAGACGAATCTGGATGAGCATGATGTCTCATCAAACCTCAGTCTGCACTTCGAGTATAATCCTCCCCAAACGGACGAGGCACGCGCTCCGTCAGCGAGAGAGACGAGGAAAACAAACAAGCATGCAAATGGAAATTATCGCTGCCAGAAAAAACATCGAGCTCATTATTTATCGTGCGATTAATTGATTTATTGACTATCGCGACAGGCCTACTTGTGTTGTTTAAGAAAAATAACACCCAATATTTTGTTGTAGGTTTAAGAGTATTGCGTAACTTTACTAGTAACTTGAAAAAGTAATCCAATTACATAACTTGCATTACTTTTAATGTGTTACCCACAACACTGCTGACTACTGTTTAAGATTTGGGTTAAAGTCTACAATGGCTCAAAAAGGAAAAACAATAACCAAAATCATACGAAAATAAGATGTATTCTCTAAAAAAAAAAAAAACATGTTTAAAATATTTTGTAAGACAAAAGAATTCAATAAAAAAACTTTTTTTTTCAGGATTCTTTGATGAACAGAAAAAAATGGCATTTATTAAATTAAATCTTTTACAACATTATAAATGTCTTTACTGTCACTTTAGTCAATTTAATCCATCCTTGCTAAATTACCGCCTCATATGTTTATCTGTGGTTAAAACTTCTAACTTTGATCATCAGTTAGGCAAGAGCACAAAACTTTTTTCCCAGACCAGATGTGCTCTGCATGTATTTAACACCAAAATTCATTTAAACATTCAAACATGGCTGATAAACTCCACTGAAAATTCACTAATATATTCAAATGAGTTGCACTGGTTTATATGCAAATTCTCCCCTTGTGGTGTGATGCAACATTTGCATTACGGAAAATATGCAAATGTTTTGTTTTCATTCTTGTATATACCAACCCATGTTTAGAAGAAAACTCCATCTCCTCTGATCCACAAACACACACATATGACTGACTGAGAGAGCGAGCACATGCTCCATGCACATACACACAAACACAATATACTTACGATAGGAGCTCCGCTCACACACTCATATGCATTGACCTTCCATGCATGCATGCAACCCATGAGAACACCTGCCCATGACCACATTACCTCATGATCACAGCTGCGTGTCAAGAGAGGCTGAACCCAGAAGCTCAGTGAAGGGACTGAAATCCACCACAGACACAACAGCTCTGTTCCAAACACTAGTCAACAGCTTACTGTCTAGTGTCTACCTCCTAAGGCTGCAACTCAAGTGAAATAGATCCTCACAGTGACGGATCTGAAATGCTCCTCATCAGCGATTAAAATATAAAATACTCACATAAAGCATAACCAGGGCTGCATCCGAAATCGCATACTCTCTCGAGTAGGTACTTGTCTTTTCTGGGGGGGTTTTGTAATTACTTCACAACCGCTAAAAAAAGTATATTTTATGAATGTAATCTGATCGCATTACATCCGCCATGTTGTTATTATCATGTGACCTACCACCATCCGTTTCGTCGCTACACTGCCATTCACAAATCCTCTGCTGTGGCCTCATGGGCTAGTAAAGTGCAGAATCTTGTCGGAAGCAGAAGGTCAACCAGGTACTTTTTGCCTACTCCTACATGAGTGATATGAATTCAGACATATTTGTCTCATACTGCTCTTCAACTAATACATTACAGGTTAGCAATTTTGGACGCAGCCAAGTCTTCTGGGATCCTCTTTGTGATATCTTTTTTTTACATAAATAAGGTTACTCATTTTTTTATATTGTTTTAATATATATATATAATATTTGATTTATATTTTTTTTACAATATTTTCTAATCAAGTATTGTTGTTAAATGCAAGATACATATTCACAATTGTATTTTTTCATTGTGTCATCAAAACTTAAAGGGTTACTTCAGCGATTAGCATATGGCCTTGTATCAGTAGAAACCCTGGAGTATATTCAAATGATTGTGCTTTCCCCCCTCATATCCCCCTGAGACAAGAGATTTATGCATTTTATTTCTGGAAAAATTCCTCCTATGACGCAAATTGACGATATTTGCATCAGAGGAGGAATGTTTGGCCAAAGGCTAAAGACTACAGCCAGCAGAGGGAGCCATTACCGCATGTTTTTAACCCTCACATGGGGGATGGAGATCACACTCAGAGCTCAGCTCCAGCTACAGGCACTCGTTTAAACGGAGCTATGGTGAGCAATGTAAGTCTTTTAACTTCTCAAATTAATTTCTATGAAAGTTAAGCTTGCAAAGGCATGAACTGAAACGCGCCAGACTGAACTCGCGTTGTGAATGTATGCCGCGAGTGTAATCGCGATTACCTCAGCTCTCATCACGAGAGCTCATCAGCTCATTTATCTGACTCCTGCAGTTAGTGCTCAGTGCTGTGAGACTCGCGCCGTGACTCACTCATTATATTGAACAGACACGTTCAGTTTTTAATTGTAGTGTCTTCTTCAACTCAGTCACAGTAATCAAGTTGGTGGCTTTGGGAATGGCCTCAAAGGGCAGCGAAGCATTCTGGGAATTGTAGTCTTTCATCCCCATGGGACAAAAATACATTTTCTGTCTTTTCTCAGTCTAGAAGGCACCAAATTCAAAAATAATTTCACATTTCTACTACATTGATGACCCAGTTTAAATACAGATTCATCTTCCCAGCGCTGAAGTACCCCTTTAAAAATTGCATTTACTATCTTAACTAATGTTTACAGTTGATTTCAATAAAGTTTATCGTTAGCATGTTGCTAAGCTAATGATATGATACTGCATTAGACCAAATACTGCATGATTTAGGATAAAATGTAATTGCAATTTTCCTGATTAAAAATTCTGTATTGATTTAAGCAAAAAGCGATTTCAAGTGTGATTTAAAACATGTTCTGCTGTGCTCATTTCCAGGGCTAAACTATTTGTCCAAAATGTTGTGATTATATAGTGTGTCCATAATGGCAACATGTTTTATCTACCGGTAGGTGAGTATCTTACTAGCATTTGAAACAGATCTACAATCATGTGTTAACGGACTCAGTCACTTCAAGGTGATTTTCTCAAACTTACAGGAATAGAAGACAGGATGGATTCCATCAGTCAGACACTTCACCCCCAAATCTGTAAATCTAGGGTAAGTTCACATTTTTTGGGGTCCACAGACTGACTGACTGACTGACGTCTCCACCCACAGCCCTCAGATTACCCATAAGTCTAAGCAAACACTTTTTGCTGCTGTTCTGATGATGACCATGCTCGGAAGGACCCGAGAAGCATGCAGAAGCACGGGCCTTCAAGAGACCGATCGGCCAGAGTCCTTGGCACCAGGCCCCTTCTCTCATGCATTCCTACTTACCATGGACCCTCTCTTGTAGCGACTATACCATGTGCCTGGACTGTCTTTGGGCCAGCGAGCCATTTTGCTCTGTAAAATAGGAGACTATTTCAGGAGGACAAAAAAAGAGGAGTCATTCTTACCAGTTTACCACGTTTGAATTCACTGAACCACGACCCTGGATTCTCCTTCACCCAAGAGGTGAGTTTGGCCTGAGAGAGAGAGAGTTAGCTGGAGTCAATACAGAAGAGAATGAGAGAGTAGAAGAGA
The DNA here is from genome assembly GCF_024679245.1 of Pseudorasbora parva. Classification (NCBI taxonomy): domain Eukaryota; kingdom Metazoa; phylum Chordata; class Actinopteri; order Cypriniformes; family Gobionidae; genus Pseudorasbora; species Pseudorasbora parva. The sequence continues at coordinate 8,679,960 of NC_090189.1, read as the reverse complement.
CAGCCAATGGGAATCTGTTTTTCAGTGTAGTTGTCAATCTACCCGAGCCAGGGGCTTTCACATGTAGATGAATGTCTTCAGCCATTGTGTTGTAAATTAACACATTATTCCAGCAGTCATACAACTATTATCTAATATATAATTATATATATCTTTTCCTGACCAAACAAAAAAAGTAACAAAAATATATATTTTTTAAATTGTTAAATATTCACATGAATTAATAATAAAAAATGTGCTGAGAAAATTCATATTAAAAACAAAAATATATTATACAATAATGTAATTTTTAATATAATAAAAATATTAAAAATATTGGGGGGGGTGTATATATACACATATATATATATATATATATATATATACACATTATATTTTTATATATACACATTATATATATACACAGTTTCCAGGATACATTTTTACATCCTGTGTAAAGAGGGTCCTAAAATTCATATACCAATAATAACAATATACTTTACATTTTATGAAATAATTTATAATAATATAATAAAATATATTTTTGCTTAACAAATAACAATGTGACTAAAAAAACCCAAAAATAAAATACAGGGATTTTCTTTCAGGATGAATTATCATATCTATTGTTAAGGGGGTCCAAACCATGTCTATGAAGCAAATTCCACTTCCCAAAAAAAAAAAAAACACTTGGCCCAAAAATGCTGCATCCAGTGTGAAGAGGTCCATCAGAACGCACATGTTGAATTTAAAGCTATATCTTTGTCCTTGGGGAGAATAGGCCTGAGGAGGTTATTGTTTGTCTGCTGGAGTGAAGGATGAAGCACTGAAGTTAGTTCTGTTGTTTGTTTGTGAGAGTCACCTTCACACCCCACTGAGTGACTCTCCATCAGTGATGCTTCTGAGACTCATTAAGGCAAATACCTCGTCACACTTGTCTGCAGAATCTAATAAAGAATATATCTTGAGTTGTGCGTATAGACCTTATTCGGTTTGATGTGAACAAAAAATACAATCTGTGAAAGACAAAGTACAGGCCGTTCAATGTCATTCTGATGTGCAGGGTACATCTTTCCTTAGATTTTCAGTGGATAAAAAATCCTCCAGCAAATCTGGTGAAAATCAGATGTGACCTTAAGACAGTGAGACATTGAACGGACTGTACGTTTATTCCTCTCAGCAGGCTAAGCTGAACGATTTCTCTCTGGAGGTTTTTCAGGAATCCATGGACTAAACTTGACATGCGAGTTGAACTTAGTGTGTTCATCTTAATATGTGATGCTTTTAAAGGTGTTGTTGTGCATTGAGATTTTGACATCAAAACTGTTCTACCCTAGATCTGGACTTCTGAGAAGTCGTCCCAAAGTGTTTGCTTTGTGGCTGTCTTACCCCTTCACTCTTTTTTTCGGGGAAGATGCAGCTCTCGCCACCTGCTGTGAAGTTACAGTACACTTTGAAAGAGTCTCTGGAGCAGCCCTGGTTTGGATCAATCCAGTATTCACCTGAAGAGAGGAAAAGTAGGGTGATCCATCATCAGCTAAATGTGCTGTTGATCATTAAAAACTGAGACCAACGTACACACATCACCAGCAAAAAAAGTTGGGTACTCCACAAAGGAATATATATCATTATATCATGCAATTAAAGTAAAGCTATATATATATATATATATATATATATATATATATATATATATATATGCATCATGGGTATCTTCTATCCGTTCATTTTGTTTCTACTGATGCTTTGTGTAAAACAGCCATTAACACATCTTGAAATTAAGAAGTGTGTGTGTGTGCTCGAGTGTGAGATAAATACCATCTGGGAAATCTGGGTGGCACAGCTGTAGGTCTTTGCAGGTGCGGGCGGGGTTACTCTGTGTGCCCAGCGGGTGTTTCATCTGTTCAATCTCCAGTTTGAGAGAGTTCAGAGAGCCGAATATCTCCTCCATGCCGTCCTCATAGTCTTTGTAGTTGGCATCTGCAGCGTCGTCCATCATCTGGCTGGCATCAATGTTCCTCTTTGCCCGTTTCGGGCTGGACTGGATGGGCAGAGGGTGGATGACATCACCAGGTGGACCCTAGACGAGAAGACAACCGTTAATATTCACATGACATGGCTTAAAGCATCAGAAAAATATTAAGAATATGGGTTTAAAATGCACTATGTTGTAGTTTCTAGGATTTTGCATTGTGGTTGCATTTAGAAAATATGAGTGGTGTTTACCCTTATAAAATTCACCATCTCAATGTTTGGGTGGTTACTATGGTGTTGTTAGGCATTTGCTAAAGTGTTCCAAGTAGATGCTAGGGTGTTCTAGGTTGTTGATAGAGTATTGCTAGGACATGTTTGGTGGTTCCTTAGAGGTTTGCCAAGTTGTGTAAAATGTGTTCCAACAATGTTTGGCTGGTTACTAGTGTGTTGTTAGGCAGTTTGCTAAGTTGTTCTGAGTAGCTTCTAGGATGCTCTAAGTGGTTGCCAGTGCGTTCATTTATTTAAAAAAGTGAGTAGTGCTTGATCGTGAAAATGTTTTAGTTGTTGCTAGGATGGAACTTTGTGCTCGCCAAGTTATTTGGCCTGGGTATTTAAAAAGCCATCGCTAGGCAGTAACTAGGGTGTTTTGGGTGGTGTTTTAGCTTCTCTAGACAGTTGGTAGATAGGACATCACACTGTTCACACTAATTGTTTCCGGTTCTATTTCTCACTCTACAAATAAATGAGGCAAAAAAACAATAATAAAAGCTACAGTAATAAACCTTAAAATCATCACAGTAGTCCATATGAGACATCAGTTAGTTCATCAGAATCTCTTGAAGCATCGAAACTACATTTTGGTCCAAAAATAACAAAACCTACGACTTTATTCAGCATTGTCTTCTCTTCCAGGTTTGTTTTCAAACCTTAAATAAAGATTCAAACGGTCATGAATCCGTGGATAAAAAAAAGGATCAAATGAAACAAAATTATCTTTATTTAAGGTTTGAAAACAAACCTGGAAGAGAAGACAATGCTGAATAAAATCGTAGTTTTTGTTATTTTTGGTCCAAAATGTATTTTCGATGCTTCAAGAGATTTTAATGAACTAACTGATGTCTCATATGGACTACTGTGATGATGTTTTTATTCCCTTTCTGGACATGGACAGTATAGTGTGCATACACTTAGATACGCTGTCGGACTAAATATAAAATATCTTAAACTGTGTTCTGAAGATGAACGGAGGTCTTACGGGTGAGGAACGACATTAGGGGGAGTCATTAATGACATCAATTTCATTTTTGGGTGAACTAACCCTATAACTGAACACTTGCATTTATCTCTTTGACCTGAAGCTATTGTTCTCAGTGTGCTGAAACAGGAACCAATACTACTTGTAGATATGAAATATCAGGAAGCAATCTCCACAGAATCCCTCAGAAGAATCCTAACAGATTCAGTTTACACAACATAATAGCCCTCAATTACACTTATGTAACATCAACTGCAAAATCATCTGTTAAAGTATGCAGTTATCTCAGTGGAATAACCTGTTTATGCATTTAGTATGCCTTTTTTATAGTTCAATTTTGTGCTGAGTCTAGTTACGTACAGGAGGTCCAGGTGGTCCCGGGACTCCAGATTCACCCTTCGGCCCAGTCTGACCCTAAAAAGACAGAACCAGAAATAGGTTTAGGCAGAGGGATGCTAAATAAATCAGAGCTAATGAAAGATATTAAGTTAATCTTCTAATTAAATGAACAGGAGTATTTAAATAAGAACACAAATAACTTACAGATGATCCTTTAGCACCTTTGGGACCAGGAGGACCCTAAACAGAAGTGAAATACAAATATAAATCACAATGAAGAATTTATTTTACAAGTGAAATAACATCTAACCAAAAAGGTTTTACAGATGACGCCATAGGAGTAGCGTTTAAAAGGGTATTTTAAAGAACCCAGAACTCCAAACAACAATATAATGAACACTTTTAGTCTCCAGGGAACCATACTGCTACTCAAAAACCTTAAAAAGACAAAAGATCTATGGTGAACCTAACCGTTTTCATTTTTTTTAGTGTACATCATAAAAGTTTTCAAAGAAATATAGAAAATGGTACCGGGTGACCAGGTGGTCCAATGGGGCCAATTGGTCCAGAGGGGCCAGCAATGCCCTGTAGAAAAAGACAAATTTTGAAAACTGCTTTATGAAAATACAGAAGGCTTATATTAGCTATGCTGTATGTGTGCAAACGTGTTCCATACATTGTCTCCTTTAGGTCCTGAAGCTCCCTGTGGACCCGGCAGCCCTCTGTCTCCCTTCTCTCCCTGTTCTCCAGGAGGTCCTATGAGTCCAATGAGACCAGGATGACCCTGAAACAACCCAAATGATTACTAAACTCAGCTGTAATGAACATACTCATTCATAATCAATAATGCCAGCCAGAGTTCAAATAACATATAAAGTCATTACTACAGCTGTGTTCTAAAAACTAGTTAGCTACCCATTTAGACAGCATAACAGTCCGGCTATTTAGGGGTATCAAAGATGAATTTGCTTCTCTCACCTTTTCACCTTTAATACCAGTATCTCCCTTCAGTCCAGGCAGGCCAGGAGGACCCTGAGCGAGAGAAAGGTAAGAAGAGTGAGGACAGTGGATTGTCATCTAAGACTGTAATGAACTCATTCCCAGAGGAATAACATGTTGGTACCATCGGCCCAGGGGGTCCATCGGGTCCAGGAGCACCAGGCAGTCCTTGTTCTCCCTACATCAGAACCAAACAGATCCATTTATTAACACCAAATCAGAATCACTGCCTTAGACAGAACTGTGTATGAGGTCTGATGTTTAATCTTGGAAGCTGAAAGGATGATTCTTACTCAAATTGTCAGTATTATTTCAATCAAAAAATCGAAAGAGAAAAAAATGTGTCATATACAGTATATACTCTGTTGAAGTTGTCCAATAATATTTTGGAGCAATAATATTAATTTTATGTTACGGTAATGAGGAAAATGAAGGATTATATGCTTAATTGATCTTAAATAAAAAAGGAATCATCTTAAAAATTGGTTTCATCTGTTAATACAAAAAATTTAAATACCATATAAATAATACATGGGAAAATGTATACATTTAATGAGAAAATTAAATCAGAAATAAATTCAATCAATGTTTAATGTATTATTCTTATGTCATTTTTGTTGCATTATAATAATGTGAAAGTTTTTCATCTTACATTTTTAATATTCTTAAATTTATGGCTTCGGTTTATGCACAATATATATTTGTTTTGATTTTGTAGTGAAATATGACCTGGGTATGTTATTAACCGGTGCGATTCACCAAATACATTTAACAGAATGGTCGGCCCATTATCACTCACCACTGGTCCAGGCACACCTCTCAGACCCTCAGGACCAGGCTTTCCAGGGCTTCCCTGAGGGCCAACTGGACCCGTCTTACCGGCTGGACCCTCCAGACCAGATTCACCCTGATTCAGAGACACAAAACCATTGAAACCAATACAGTCACATGTTTATGACTGTACTGTAATAGAAATGCATACAAGTGTGTATGAATGTGTGCATGTTGCATGTTACCTTGGCACCTTTCTCTCCCTGTCTTCCTTCAGGTCCAGCAGGTCCATGAGGTCCCTAAAGAAAAAGCCACATATCCATATATTATTTAAAAATATATTAATATTAATAGCAACATGAATATATATGGCTAGTCAGAAATATTTTTGGCTCCAGGTGTGGTAAAGTTAATTTTGCACTCACGTTCAATGCATTTAAATGATGTCTAAAGCATTACTCACTCTCTTTCCTGGAGGACCAGTAGGGCCAGTTTCACCAGTAGGTCCAGGGGATCCCTGTAATAAACAAATTAAGCAGCATTATAAAATCAATAATCAATATAAAACACATATGTCTACACCGACACCAGAGATCATTTGACGTGTGTTTAAAGCACACTCACTGGCTGACCAGGCTCTCCATCGTCTCCCTTATCACCAGGAGCACCATCCAAACCCTGTAGGAGGAAGAAAAGGTGATGTCACTTCCTGAAAAAAAACTAAAAAATTTCTTTGTAACAACTAAATTCAAACATTAAAAGTACTTACAGATGGACCGGGCTCTCCAGGAGGACCAGGATCACCAGGGAAACCAGTTGGACCCTGGAAATCAAACCACAACATTTAAACATTTCTATATTTATTAAGAAATGTGGTAATTGCATGGTCTTAAGTGTGTTTTGCACAATAGGCCATGTTTATTGACCAATCAGCAAGCAGAACCTCACTCTTTAAAAATTAAGGTTCAAATGGTTCCACAAAGAACCTTTCAATTGCGCAAAAGGTTCTTTTACAGATTGCTCACATATTTTTTTTTTAAAAATGGTTCTTTTAAGAACTGTTCACTGTAAGGTTCTAAATGGTTCTTCTCTATGCCACTGAATGTGGAAGTTTAGAAAGAGTGTATGTTTCAGACACAAAATAAACCATTAGATATGAGTACGGTGGGAACTTACAGGACTTCCTTTAGAACCATCATCTCCTGGTGGTCCTTTTGGTCCGGGTGGACCAGCAGAACCGGCGGGTCCGGACTCTCCCTTTTCTCCTCGCTCTCCTCTTGGACCCTAAAACACACACACAGACAAGGTATGAAATATGAGTGTGTTATTCTTACAGCAGTGATGTTTTAGGGTTTTGCGTATGTGAGTTTGTTTTGTAAGTGTTTTGTGCCGTACCGGAGGGCCGACGTCTCCCTGTGGGCCTGGTTCTCCTGCTTCACCAGAGTCTCCCTACAGAAAATATGAGAGAGATGTGAGTAAAACACAGTATCACACACTCTTTTCCCCCCAAACACTGCAGAGTTTTTCTCCTCTGGACAGAAGAGCACGTCAGCATCATTATTCACTGTCTTGTCAGCAAATCTGCTTTCCTCCGCAGAACGGCACGATCTAGCATGAAAATGTGTGCAACATCAATATTCAGACAAACAAATGACCTTGACGATGACCACTTCAGTCAGCCATCAGATGAGGATGAAAATCATAATATATCCAGACAGACTTGAATGGAGTGATGACACTTTGAGTGATGACAACTAGACTTGAATATTTTTTTTGAAGTGAGTGTTGATGCTTGTGCAAAACTTAATGCCACTGTGCTGAGGAGTTGTGAGTGGTTGCAAAGGTGTTTCTGAGCACATTTTTATGTGGTTGATGGGTAGTTCCTCTTTGGACTAAGTCAAAAGAGCCCATCTATAATATTCTGGTATCCATATATGACTCTGGTCCCTCCTTCAATGTACATCAAACCAATCACTGCTATTTACACTTTTATTTCATTGTTCAATTGATATCGATAAGCTGATATTTATTTTTATATGACATGACTGAGTATAGAATTTTAACTTCAGCCATTTATCAGTTCTATTTTGTCTAAACAAAATAAATGAATAACCAAAATAAAAATTCATTGTTTAAATAAAAACAATTAACCGAAAATATGGCTGAAAATAAAATTCCATACAATTTGTGTAAATAAATACATTGAAATTCTACACCATTATGTTTAAATAAAAAAACATTAAAAAAAATAAAGTGTATATATATATATATATATAAATATATATATAGTTAAAATGCTAAAAAGTGAATTTACAGATCGAAGAATTATAGTGTACTGTACAGTATTAAATATTAACTTTGATATTTGTTAAAAAGATCACATTTAACAGTGTTATTAAATACTTTGTGTTTTTAAAGGTCAAATTTAAGTGAGAATTAGATGATGGTAAATGTACTATAGAGGTAAAAATAAGGAAAATGAGCATGCTCAATCAAATATCCAATAGATTAATTCAAAGAGCAATAATAGTGATGCTTGTTAGCAAACCACTAATGAAAAGTGCATTTTTGACATTAAATACTGAAAAAACATCCAACCTTCCCTTAAAGAACTACATCTGTTTAACCGCAAACATGCTTTCTCTCGTGCTTGAAAACCTGTTTAAGAGTTTCTCTCTCTGCTTTAGAGAGGCTTTTTAAGTGTGTGTGTCTGCCATATTGAGGGATTAAGAGTCTCTCAGACTACTGAACTGCATCATTCATGTGTGTGTGTGTGTGTGTCAGACTGAGGTATATCTCTCGCCCTCTCTCTCTCTCTCTCTCTCTGTAGTGGGATAAGAGGTCTGTCAGAGTGAAGTGGTGAGGTAAATCTTCCCAGACTAACACCAAACAGCCTTGTCTCCAGCCCTCATTCTATCATCTTTATCTGTTTTCTTTGAGTCCTCCCTTCAGCTGTGTTTTTCTGGTTCATTTCTCTGGGTGAAACTCCTCTCTAAGCAGAACTGAAATGGGTCCTTGGTTCTGTGGCAGAACAATGGTGCTGAAGTGCCATATTAAACAATATTGACAGCGGACGGTGCTGAGGTGATCGAGCGCAGTCATGCAAACACTCTGTCTGTTCGCTCTGCTGAGACGCACAGTACACTCGCGTCTCACAGTCACACTCAATAAACACATGGACACTCTCACTGCACAAACACGAGCTGAACTCCAGACGTAAAGCCCATGGCATAATCAGAACGCTCTTTGTAAAGTACAGCAATAAGGGATGCTCATTTCGGTTCATTTTCCTGACCGACAACCGATGCTCATTAATCGATTATGAACCGCTAACTGATAAGATTATAATATTGAATTGGCATTATATAAAAATACAATTGACGAGTGTTTGGGACTCGTTAAAACTTTTTTCACAGGTTTATTTTACTGTGCAAATTGCGATGCTACTTGTTGAATGTATGCCATAATATCTTCTTCCAGGTAAGTAAAGCATGTTTAATTATTTTAAGAAGATGATAATCTCTTCCTTTCTCTCTTTACACATGGCGGGCTCAAAATTTAGTTTTTGTATAGTCATTGCTTAACAAGTTAAATTATACACTTTGAAAAGCTGTCTATACACTGTAAAAAATGTAAGTGTTTATGCTGCCTAAAATTTTTACATTTAGTCAACTCAAATATCAAAGTTGTCATGTAGGAAAACTTCACATTTCAAGTTGTCTAAACTTAAAGGGTCATGAAACCCCCCTGCTGCAGCGGTGTTTTTTCACACCTTCGATTTGAAACAGCTTGTTAAAAGGGGAGTGGTCGACTGTGAAAAGGTGGGATGGTATTGTGTGGAAAGAGGCAATGGTTTGCATAAATAGGGGAGTGTCAGTAGGTGCATTAAGATTAGCGATACCAATAGCAGCAGTTACAGCGGTTCTGAGACATGTTCTTGGTTCACGTTGGCATTGTTTACCACAGTGAGATTAAATGAGGGATGAGTACAGCGAATGAGAGAGCTATGAGTGGCGTGCAGCAGAGATCGCAAATCATTCAGCTCTTCAAACCAGCAAAATTCAGTGAGAAATGAAAATAAATGTTGTTCTGCATGACAAAATATTTTGCAAACGTGATAAAACTATATTTGTCCAAATATGCACGCTGTTTGGCAAGATGAACAACGCGCCGACGTGATAAGAGAACGTGAACAACCCAACATGCGATGTGACAGAGATGTGTAATTCTAGATCGGTGTAAAAGCGAAGGGGTTTGAGGCTTGTCTTGACCGCGCATCTAAAGCACAGAGCGACGTGACTGGGTTGCCGTGACGATCCGCGCGGTCACTCGGCAGCTAAATCTATATTTGTCCAAATATGCACACTGTTTCACTAAGAGCCCGAACACATGCGGTTTAGTGCATGGCTGTGACCACAAATAAAACGGAGAGGACGTGGCTTTTGTTCATTATCCTACAGATTGGCTATTTTGCACTCCTGACAAAAATTATGCAATGCTTGCAGGTTCGGCGTGCGATTCCTCAGGTGAATTTTACTTTACCGAGCCTTGGTAGCAAAGACTTCCACAGACGGCGCCGGTTACAGCTCGCTCGGCGCCCTTTACGTTACTTCGTATCAGCACAACGCCTAGCGTTCTTCCGTGACTTTTCCGCACGCTGCTTCCAAAACTTCCCCACCATATCTCTACAATAATGATGGAAGACGAGCCTGACAGAAGTGACTGTCTCGTGCATATTAACTAAATTATCTTGTATGCATACTACAGCGCAGGGATTGGACTGAATGAGCTTTATGTCATGAATATATATCGAGAATCGCTCGGAGCGGTCGACGTCAGCATGTGCCCAGCAGCCCATACTTGGGCCGAAAAGGCCGCGCCGACGTCAGCATTTGTGACTTTGCTCCGACTAAGCTTTTCAAACCGGAAGACAGAAATCGCTCTGAAAAATGCAAAAATAACTATTTTCACATATGAATACCATTAATGAGTACCCTTAGTGTTTTCAATGATGTGCAGCCTATACATATCTGTTTACATCTCAAAAAAAGTGTTTTGGGGTTTCATGACCCTTTAAGACAGCACAGACATTTTTTATATATATTTTTTCCACAGTCTACATACTTCTATATACAGGGAATTATCATTGCATGCAAACTATACTGGATGACATACAATGGTTCAGCTAGTTTTGCTGGTCACGATCCTCAAACAACCGTGGTTTGAAAGCATCACAGAGACACAGGGTTACAATTTTTGGGGGAATATCAACCTATGAATGGCTTACTTGGCTTAACGTCCATTTTACACATTAAACTACACAAGTGAACAGTGACACAATTTCAACCTCTCCAGAGAGACCTGCAAATCCTGAACTGACAGCACTAGAGCAACACACACACACACAAAGTGGAATCATGAAAGAAATGAAAGAGTGTTTTGCACATGATGCTTCTTCACCTTCTCTCCCACTGATCCTGGGTTTCCGATACCTCCTGGAGGTCCCTGCGGTCCGTCAGCTCCTGGGGGTCCGGACGGGCCTCTGGGGCCCGGTGGACCGGGTGGACCCTGAGAGAAAAGTCAAGATACGGTGAGAAAACTATCCAAGAAAATGTACATTTACCAAAATGATTGTATAGATGTGGAATTTTACCATTTGGCCGACATCACCCGTCTCTCCTTTCTCACCAGGGGGTCCAGGCAAGCCCTGCACACAATCACAAATGAGTTAAAACCAGGCGAACCAATCATAACATTTTAATCTGTCTAAACGACAAAACAAAAAAACTTGATTTTATCCATCTTGAATGATGTTGATGAACTGACTTTATGACAGTGACAGTCCAAAGAGCCAATCTTTTGCCAAAATTTCTGTGCTTAGAATCCTTGTTAATAACCGCCATTTTGTCAATTTGTCAATCAAGCACTGCCACATACAAGCCTTCCTTTTTTAATCACAGTCAAACTGTTGTTATGGCACATGTAATTCCCATACTAGGCTATTTAATGGAGTTTTGCTCATTATGTTCCTGAAATAAGCCAGTAATCGTGAGAAATCCAAGAGTTGAATCAGACTTGTCGTTCTTTATGACATTGAAGCATCTGTAAAAAAAAATTTATGACATAAAAAGACTACAAATAAAGCTTGCTCTAGATGCAATTCGAGCAATTACAGAGTTTTATATGGGCAGGATATTTGCATAATTTCCTCCATAAATTTCTATCTACTGTTAGACTGAACATCTGTATACTAAATGCAAATACTTCTTCTAAATTGCATCTGTCGACATCTTAAGTGTGGATCATTCGGAGGCATGCTGAAACGCCTCCGGTGTGAATCTCTGGTTTCAATAGCTCTGATAAGTAAAAAATAATGTGACATGCAGGCAAAATTTTATTTAATTTCAGAAAAACATGTAATGTCAAAGTCTGATTTCTTACTCTTATTACTAGATTTCCCCTTGTGTTTCGTGCCAACATTTAGTTTGACATACTTAGAGTAAGCGCTGTTGTAAGCTCAATTGTGCACGATAAGACCAGTAAAGTGGATTCTAGAGCTGTGCAATACTGAAGAAAAATGCGATATGCAATATCTTGTTAAATAATATGTTATGAGATACAATATTGATATTAGTGTGTAAAATCTATTTAAATTATATTAAAACATTTATTTAAAAACTGAAAATGATACCATTTATGCGTTTCATTCTTTCTGGGAAAAGAAAGCGTCGCTACAACTTCTGAAAGTCACAAATCTGACGATTTAATTTTAACACCAATGTATAGCAAACAAAAAATGTATTGCAAATATTTAATACCAAAAACTCTTTGCTTGGTAATATATATAGTTATATCAACCTAAAACTGAACATCAAGAACATCCAGGTTAACAAAGACAACTGAACTAGGGGTGGACGATTATTTTGCTTGGGGCCCCCAAATTCCTTCTAACCGCCTTGGCTGAGCCTGCATGAGCGGCACTAGAAGGAGATTGTCGCGTTCATACTGACGTCAGTGCGCGACGAAACACCGCCTCTAACGCGCGTCTAATCCAGTAGCTTTATGTGTCAGCCTTAAACATACACTTTTCACAATGTTGAAGTAGCCTATTAAAATCATTCAGATATTGCATGCCGTTGCGATATGCATATTGTAATATGTACATTTGCAATATTTCGATATATTGCATAGCCCTAGTGTATTGGAAAAATAAGTCTGCCTTCTAACCTGAAGGCCGACAGGTCCGGGTGGTCCTGGGAAGCCTCGTGAGCCCTCATCTCCCTTCTGTCCAAAAAGACCCTGCTGACCTCTGGGACCTTGCTCTCCATCAGCACCCTGCAGGGAGGAAGTGACATCACTAACACTGCTTATACCGCAGAAAGACATATGAGGCATGAATGATTTCAGAGCACTTACAGCAGGACCCGGCTGACCACTAGGACCTTGGGGACCGGTGGGCCCTGGAGGACCCTGAAGAATGGCAAAAAGAGCGAGAGGAATGGGAAAAAAGAAATGAAAAGAAAGAAAGAAAAAAGCTAACAAGAAAGCACAGCTCATTGATTTTTCATAACATCTATTCTCATCACCGCTGTGGTAATAACAGGACGAATGGTCATCATGAGAGAACGACACAAACAAACGGGCTCGTTGAATACATGATGCTTTGAGTCTGAATTGAAATGTAAATGTTAGAGTGACTCACCTGCTCGCCCTTGTCACCTTTGCTTCCCTTCTGTCCTGGCTCTCCAATCTCGCCCTGTCACAGTAATGCAGCGTTTACATATGCAAATATCTGAAAATGGTTCACATGATACAAAAATACAAATACAACATTGTCTAACTTCAGGAATTACACATTATATTATAGTGCAATATTGATATCATATGGTGATATCAGGGTATTTTATGTAGGAGTCTTTATGTAATATTTTATGTAACACAAAGATTATTGTAGGATATAGGAGTAAAACATTTTATTACATTAGATAATGATATCATGATATTTAATGAGTATCATATTTACTTTCACTGCCATTTACAAGTTTAGGTTGGTAAGATTTTTTCATGCTTTTGAAATAAATCAAAAAATATAGTAAAAACAGAAATATTATTACAATTTAAATTAAGTGTTTTCTATTTTAATATATTTTAAAATGTACTTTATTCCTGTGAAAACACCTTAATTTTCAGCATCAGCCTTCAGTGTCACATGATCTTTTAGACATCATTGAAATATGCTGATTTGCTGCTCAAGAAATGTCTTATTATCAATACTTGTGGTCACATAGTACAACTTTTAAACAGTAATGCATTCATGGCAATCCTGTATATGTTGATTTTTATATATATATATATAAACATGGTATTGACAGGAGACAGAACCCACAGTAATACTGTTTGGTCCATTTTTGTTTGTGAAGACAGACATTAGAAACGAACACTGTTATTTATTCCTCTGACTATATGTCCCAGGAGGCTTTTCACCTGTCACACACGGCAGAGCTGACATCCAAATCCTTCAAATATCGCTCACACCTTAAAACTGCCAATGCTAACACACGTTGGTGTCACACACACCTACACAAACCCCAAATCTGTGTGTAGGTGTGTGCTAGTGTGTCATCATGGTGATGTCAATTACTTTACACATTCACCTAAGTGTTAAATCAGATCATTAACAATAAGGCTAACTGCATATTTCATTCCCTAATCATCCATCCATTCCTCAAAAGAAAATATTGATCTGACAACTGATGTGACCTTTACTTCTCCTCATCCTGATCTAATCCCACCAGATTCAACCATGATCATCGATTATATGTTCATGCCTCTCTATCTATAATGAATTCATTTCTCTTCTCAAACTCTCTTCCCTCATTTTCTACCACTTAATTTTCTTCCGTACCTTATCACCATCCTCTCCCGGGGGTCCGATTGGTCCAGCTGGCCCTGGAAGCCCCACAGGTCCCTGAATACCGTCTCTACCAGCTGGGCCTTGAGGTCCTTTCTCGCCCTAATATGAGAGAGAGAAAGGTTATAGTGTATATTTTAACCATATGCAATGGCACAAAACAGATGAATATATAAATGAAGATCGAATGTGTACTCACAGGTCCGCCTTTCTCTCCAGCGGGGCCTGGGGGTCCTTGAGGTCCAGGTCGGCCCGGGAGGCCAGTAGGACCAGCTGGGCCAGCAGGACCACGTTCACCAGGAGAACCCTATGAATGTCAATATGAAATTTCATAACCTATGCATTTGCAGTGACTACCATTAGCTACTGATGGCATGATGATTAATTATGCATTTGTTCTTGAAGAAATTCATATGGAGGCGTAGACAGCTGGCATGTGCATATAAAATACAAGCTATGATTTTAATGCAGAAATAAACACTGCATTTACAAATTATTGATTATATTACTATGTAGCATTATATAAGATATCAGTAAAATCTGAGTAGTAAAACATTCTGATATCAAGACTGCATGAAAAGAGGAGAGATCAACAGACAAACCTTTTGATAATCATCTATGATTTATGAATAATCACTGGTCAAACATTTGGAAACAACTTATTTACTATGTTTCACATTTTATTTTAATAGTTAATAATAATTAATATATAATAAAATATAATAAATAAATATAAATACTTGACCCTCTTCTTTCAAGGTTTGGGGTCTTTACGATATTTTATATTTTTGAAACAAGTGTCTTATGTTCACCAAAGCTGCATATATTTGATCAAAAACACAGTAAAGACTGTAACATTTTGAAATATTGCACTGTTTTCTTCGTTAATATATATATATTTCAGGATTCTTTGGTGAATAGAAAGGTCAAAAGAACAATTTATTTGAAATAGAAAACTTATGTAACAATGTCTTTACTCTCACTTTTGATGACTTTAAGGCACCCTTGCTGAATAAAAGTATTCATTTAATTAAAGAAAATCATACTCAAAGTATGTTTTACTACTTTACTAATTACTAATTAAAGTATGTTTAAAGTACATACACAATTAAGAAAACTGATCATGAACTTTTGAATGGTACTGTATGTTGGACACTTATCTACACTATGCACGTTAAAACATTAATTAAATACTTTACAAAATATATATACACACAATTAAACCGATTCCGGGAACTGAGTCCAAATGTTTGACTGGTACTGTAGATATAAATCAATATCATATGCCCTGAATCATTGTACTCACTGAAAAGCCAGAGTGTGGAGCAAAAGGATAAAAGAGAAAGAAAAAACAGGTAAAAAACAAGCAAATAACAAAGAGGTTAGAGAAGAGACAGACGATGTCTACTTACAGCGGGTCCAGGTGGCCCTGGAGGTCCTTCACTTCCTTTCAAGCCTGCTGATCCCTGCAAACAGAGACATAAAACTGCTGAACGTACACAAACACATCCATGAGCTCCTGTGCGACACGTTTGAAGGTTAGGGACGACACGGGGGACGTTCTATTTGTACTGAACAATAAACTAAAAAGCTCAGAGTTGAAAAAACATGAAAAGAAGGATAATCGCCTGTACAAAACTTGAGAAAACTGTACAACTTTTGATATATTGGTTAAGAGTCTCTTCAAATCCTGATAGCAATCACTGAGTTTAGTGGTCTTAATTTATTCATATTATATATATATATATATATATATATATATATATCAATCATCTGTGGAAGGCATTCCACAAACATTCACCCAATCATTGCATTCGTCGATCACACATCATCAGCGCGTTTCATATAGACCATTTCAGAAGGTTTGTAAACAATGGGCACCTGGATACTTCCGGGTGGCAGAACGCGAACGGCTTCTCTTGACAAACTAAAGAGATCCAGCCGGCTACTGTAAACGGTTACATAGTTAAGAACATTGTTTGTTGATTAAAGTTGAAACTATGACGAAAACGTGTTGTGTTTGGGGTTACGCCGTCAGATATACAGCAAAAGGTGCAGGATTGTATCGATTTCCTTCAGAAAAAAGTAAATATATCCAGCAAAACCTGTGGGTGAGGAGGCTAAAGCGAGTAGACGTTGTCAAAAGTGGCGCTACAGAGAAGTATTCTCAAAACGGCCCATCTACAAAATCATAGCAGAGCATAATAATCTTCAGCTGGGGAAATTCAAGACTAATATTAGTAAACTTTAGATCTCTTTTAAAGATCGAACTCATTGCCAGTCACTGCCTGAAGTAAAAGTAGGAAGAGACCGAACTTCTAGTGTCATGTAGGCTACTGATCGAATGTCAATGAAAGAAATAGGAAAAGCAAAACATAGTTGTAGGCTGATGGATGATTGATGCGTGTACCACATTGGCTTTATCATCACCGCGAGTTTAGTTTGAGTGAATGCCTAACGTTAGAGGAGTAGCGCTAGTCTACAACACGCTATCCTTTTGACCATCAGAAGCTCACATCTGTGCCATCTGATCCGACCCCGACCGAGCAACAGAAAACCATCATAGCCTTTTTTAGTTAGATAACAGGGAAATAGACCATCTACGATAGCCTAACATATTGTAAGTCAAACAGCAACAGTCACTAAAATAACTACTCAATGTAGGCTGAGGCTCATTCAAAAATTATGGTAGTGGACTAGCGCTACATCTACTGGAGCAAGGTTAGGCATTTCATGTATTGCTATCTCCTGAATTAATTAATCAGTCTCTCAATAATCATGTTAACTATGTCTGAATCCCAAGCAATTTACTAGTGTTGCCATTGGAACGCTTCGGCTTTTGCCACCAGGGAGACTGTTTATTACAGTTGTGATGTCATGGTGAATTGTCGTATTATGCAGAGTTAGACAGACCTTAATTACCGAGCGGCGCAATCAAACCAGAGATGGAAACCTGTGATGTTCTACTCGGTTCGTTCGCGGTTCGTGACTCAAATGTATCCGTTTCAATGGCAACACTATCAATGGTGAAATCGATCAGCCGCAGTCACGTGATACAAAAAAGTGCTCTTTACCTTTTTTAAGTTCATATTGTAAAGTCATGTGCTTTGAGACATGAGGTAGTTTAATTCCGTTTCTCATAACGCTTTGCAAACTCTGCTGTGTGTGTTCATGTGTTTTGATACTCACCACGGGGCCTGGTAAACCTCTCTCGCCTGGGAACCCTCTGAGCCCAGGAGGTCCATCTTTACCGGTTGGTCCTGCTGGACCTGGATCTCCCTTTGAACAAAAATAATTAGATATGATGTTATAAACCACTTCTGACCAATAGATAAGGAGGTGTATTTCTGTGCATTTGTATTTTTTGTGTGTGTAAATGTTTGCACCTTCGCTCCCTCTTTGCCCGCAGGTCCAGGTAGACCCTGTTCACCGGGTGGTCCTGGGGGTCCAGGGTGACCTCGCTCTCCCATTGGTCCTGTCTCTCCTGTTGGTCCCTGAGCAGAAAGAGAGATGAATTATGGGTAAGGTATTGATGTAGATGAGTCTTTGGGTTGATATTGAATCAAGTTGATTAGTAAGCAAAGCCATTTGAAAATACAGAACAAAGCAACTCACTACTTTAACAAAATATGATTCATTCAAATTATAATATTTTTAGGGCTGTCAAAATGAACATGTTAATACATGCAATTCTTTTTTTCAGTTTAACTTGTTAAAAATGTATTTCATGCAATTAACGCAGCATCTGTTTTTCCCCTCATCCATAAGCTACCATTAAATTATTTGATCATGCAAATGCTTTTAAACTATTCAAGCGCGATAAGACGCAAAAGAGAACACAGTGCGGTACTGGAGTGTATCTGTGAATCTCCTGTGACACACACACACTCGTGTGCACAAAAAGTCACTTCAGACAACACTTGAACAAACAAAAACACAAAATTACACCAATATTTTTTTTCCGTATCCTCACAAGCAGTCTTAAATTAGTTAAATAAACATAAAGAGTTTTAAAGTGACAGCAGTCCAATAAACCTGCTGCTGTCTGTCTTTAATGATGATCAAAGAACAAAAGGGGAAAATCACTCACTGCTCTTGACTGAATAACATTTGTAGCTTTAATAAGGATTGATCTATGTTTAATTTATAATCGATGCAGTAAAGACAGTGAAGTGTTTGATAACTTTATAATAAATAAAGAAATTGAATAAAGCCCTGATTTCAAGGTTACATGGGTCCAAAACAATGAAAACAATAACATTTTGTGCATTTTGGCAACTAGTATGACAGGGCCAATAGATAAAATTGAGCCCTGATATATTGAAGGGCACAGGTAAACGAGAAGATTGTTTTAAGTTCACCTAAATTAAAAGTTGTATTTTTTAAAGCCTAACAAATGTTAAAATGTTTAGCATTCAATTACACTGTAATGCTGAATGGCTATAATGAATGGATGCAATTAAGAAGGAAAGAAAGTCTACTTCATTGAGACATCAGTCGCTGTATTGGTATTGGTGATACTGGACTTATTTGTTTAATGGCATCTTTTTATGAAATATATGAAAGATAGGGTAGTGTCTATGTTATTTCTACATTCATTTGGAGATTAAATGTGAAATTACAAAATAAAAAGGAAAATGTGTAAATTGACAGGAATAAAAAATATAATAGCAAAAACAATTCATTATTTCAAGGACAATATGGATCAATTAAGATACATTTTTATTCAATGTTTTGAGAAAAATATTAACGGTTGTTCTAGTTATTTCATATTTCAAAAACTGTTTTACAGTATAATAAAGGAAAGCAATCAAAAAAGTCTGGAAAACATAATAAAGTTGCTACGGTGTTTCTAAAAGATAAGTGCAAATTATGCAACATTAAGGAAAAAGAAGAGAGTCAGATTATATGCTTCCATTTGCATGGCAGAACATGTGCACTTGAATATCCGTATGTGTGTGTGGCACTGTTTAAACCTGTGCCCACCTCAACATTTGCATAAAAAAATAGAATATCATGATTGCTTATGAATAATTCATTACCCAGCCAGCGCCAACATCCAACCGCACAAACAAAAGCATGTCAGGAGACAAAGCACAGACAGGCCAACAAACCGCCCATATGTAACCTAATGGAGCCATTATGATTCCCTGGTGACAAACTTAGGACACCTTTAAGATAATCTAATGACCGAGTGATGGCTGGTGACAGGCTCATGAATATGTATCGCATGTCTCTGGCCTCTGCCTGTGGTACTGATCCTGGAGAAACAGATGGGTGTGTGGAGTGTGCTGTTTTCTAAGCCAAACGCTTTATAATGTTTTATTCTTCTGTGGATGGTAGATGCAGCACAGAGTCTAGTGTGTCTAATGCCTTCAGAGCATTAAAGATATAATAGAGTGTAAAAGCATCTAAAGAATGCCTAAAAACAGCTAAAATTAGCATAGCCCTGGAAAGCAGCTTTTTTTGCATTTCCTGAGGGGCTTCTGGCTTGTTTAAAGCTCCCAGTCTCTTTCTAGGGTGTTGTGTGTGGTTAGCAGGGCATTGCTATGTGTCTGCTAGGTGTTTGCTTACCGGCCCAAGTCAAAAGATCAAGTCTTTTGAATATATGTGGTCCTGGATGATAAAATTGTTATTTGGATATATTATTATAGTATGTATTGATAAAATATATTTTATTTTATTTTTAGAAATGTTTTTATGTGCTTTATTTTGATGTCATTTTTATTATTTTTATTTCAGTTTTGTTTTGTTTAAATACTTAGTTGGTTAATTTAGTTTAAAAAAAAAACAGTTCTAATTTCCATTCAATGTAATTGATTTAGTTTTAGTAAGCAATATAACCATTGTTATTTTCATTTTCCACCCTTACATAAAAATAATAAAATAAGAAATATTATTTTGCATTGCTATATTATTTTCATGACAATTAAACATTTTTCCCCACCCTACTGTCCTTACAGTTAAAAAAGAAATTTCCGTCTCAATTCTAATACAGAATAAAATCATTATAAAATCATGCCAAAACGGGAAATGTAATGTAATGTAAAATTATTAGTCTTAAAACAGGCAAAAAGGTACATTTTCCTTATACATATTTATATATAAAAAATAAAAAAACATGTGGTGTGAGATTATTAAATGTTATTTTTGATGAACCAAACATCTCTTGATAGTATTTGTGAGATTCACCCTCAGTTCTTTCACCTGTTTTAGTGGAATCTTTTTAGTGGCACTATTCTGGAATTCTAGAATCATTCAGAAATTCTAATAATGACATCATCATTCTGTGTTCCCCTTACCTGAGGTCCGACTACACCTGGGGGTCCTGGAGGTCCGGTTTTACCTTGGAAGCCCTGTGAGATGAAAACATAAGTGAGTTTATTTCTAGAAGTGTGTGAGCCAAAGTGTTTGTGGCAATTTCAGACGCCACTCACAGTCTCTCCTCTCTGGCCAGGGTGCCCGGGCAGTCCGTCCTTTCCAGGAGGCCCCTGAAAAGAGAGAGAGAGAGGACAAATGATTGGTTAATGAAGATGTATGAGGAATTTCTATAGTCACATCTATAGTGTCGGCGTCACATACAGGTGGACCCTTAGGGCCGGGGAATCCAGCAGGTCCCTGTGGTCCTAATGTACCCTGTAAAACAGCACAGAAATGGATGTTAAATCTCTCGCTGGAGCAATATCCAACAATCAATACTTTGGAAGGATTCAATTATTCTTTATACCGTACCCGTTCACCGGGTGGTCCTGGGGGGCCATCGCTTCCTGAGTTGCCCTGTGGAGGCGGGGCAGAGAAACAAATGAGAAAAGGAAAGAGACAGAGGGAAATAAAACAGAACATTTTAATATTTCAGTTTGAAAATGTAGTATTAAATGACCTTGTATAAGTAATCAATTATTAATAAAGTAAAACGTATGCTTATTGCCAGAGGTAATGAGTGCCATTAAAGATTTGTTTGACTGATAGAGGATTTGTAGATCAATAAAATTCCTGTTGCATTTTAATTTGCTCTAGCTATAAGCCGATGAGGCAAACATTGCATTTTAAAATGTAATAGAAGCTCCATTAGCTCCTGTCAGTGTCTGCTTTTACCCTTCATGCCAAATGATGAAATAGGTTTAAAATATCCTGAAGCCAGGGATGTTTTCAGGCAGGGTGTGGTGTGCTTTTCCTAATTTAATTTTGATGTACCCAACAATTGTTTGATGTATATATGATATTTGCCTTTTTTCCGTTTTTTCCATTTATTTTTTTATGTTACATTGTATAATATTACAAATGAAAATTAGGGAGGGGGAGGACAGCCTCACCTTTGGTCCGGCTTTCCCTGTTGGTCCCCTTGGCCCTCTTTCACCACGGGGTCCCTACCGAGAGAATATGAAAGCAGTGTGAGAAATCAATCCTAAACTAATCATCAAAAAGGTACACATCACTTGTTTTATCCTAAGTTTGTTGCCTTACCGTGGGTCCTCTCTGTCCTCGGGGGCCCGGCTTCCCTGGTGTCCCCTGTGTGTGACAGAGAATAATACATGAATTTAAAGTAAAAATCTAACTAAATATTTTATTATTGTTAAAAAATATTTGTTATTTAAGAAAATTATAGTAAAATAAATATATATTTTTTTATTTAATAATAATATAGAATTATAAAAACTGTGCATTGTGCATTTTATTATTAATTTAATATTATTTATGTTTCAAATATATTAATGATATAAATAATAAGTTCCAGTAAAGTAAAGACATACATATTTTTAAATCAACAACATATAATAACTAAACTGAACTGTGTGCATTATGTATTTAATATTTTAAACATGTTTAAAATTAATACATTCTAGTACTATATATATATATATAAACTGCTTTGTGTAAATATACATTAATTGAACGTTTTTGTTTTAATAATAACATAGTTAGTTTTAGTAAAGATAACTAAATAAATACATTTAAGCTGTTAAATTACCGTGCTTCCCTTCCTGTTTAAATTCTCTTTTCCAGTGAATTCAGTCATAATTATGGCCATTATTTGCATAATTTTAAACAAAACCACAAGCAATATTTCATTCAGCCTAGTAGAACATATTGTGTTAATTTTCTGTAGATGATATTAGCAAAATCCATCTCATGAATACTCAATGCAGAGAGTTATGGCGGAATAAAGAAAGTTTTGCATCAACAAATGAATCCAGTCTGAGTGT
The DNA here is from genome assembly GCF_024679245.1 of Pseudorasbora parva. NCBI lineage: Eukaryota > Metazoa > Chordata > Actinopteri > Cypriniformes > Gobionidae > Pseudorasbora > Pseudorasbora parva. The sequence continues at coordinate 8,657,528 of NC_090189.1, read as the reverse complement.
GTGTGTGTGTGTGTGTGTGTGTGTGTGTGTGTGTGTGTGTGTGTGTGTGTGTGTGTGTGTGTGTGTGTGTGTGTGTGTGTGTGTGTGTGTGTGTGTGTGTGTGTGTGTGTGTGTGTGTGTGTGTGTGTGTGTGTGTGTGTGTGTGTGTGTTAATGGTTTAAGAGAATAAGATGTTTTTGGATTATAATGTGTTTATGGGAGACTGCATTGTCTTCTTAATGGCAGCCGGCTGCTGCTCTCAGCTTAAATGTGATGATATACAGCCAATAAAGCATCCGTGCGGAGAGCTGAGTTTACTCAGGGCCTTTCGCAGCTTTACTTGGCCATAAGGGCTGTGATACACACTACAGCTCAGAGACCTGTTAGCTTCTATAACCTGAGAAAAAACCCTGAATTTTACTTCTAATATATAGTGTGCAAGTCGAGATGACTACTTTTATTATATACTTTTATAGCGTTGTCATTTTTAGAGATTCCCAGAGCGCAACAACTTTCATTGTGCATAATATATTCTGCCTAATGTATAATTGTGGTTATCTTACAGGTTTGGTATGAGAATGTTGTGTACACTTTAACTTTCAGTAATTTTCAGTTATTCTTTTTTAGTGTTTTTCGCTTCTTTTTTTCAGATGCAATAAATCGCATCTGAAAGAGTTGATTTTCTTGCTCACTATAAAGAATTCATCAAATTGCATTTACATCTGACATATTATATATTCTATTTTATCTTTTGCATTTTTTACATGATCATCATGCAGTTCTTTCTCAAAAAGAACGGTGTGTGAGAGAAAGAAAAAGAGGAAAACTCCACATGGATTTCTTTTTAACACACCCTTGTGCCTTTCTCTCCATTGGCTCCTTGGAATCCCTGGAATCCTTGAGAACCCTAAAAAAGAGAGAGAGAGAGAGAGAGAGAGAGAGAGAGAGAGAGAGAGAGAGAGAGAGAGAGAGAGAGAGAGAGAGAGATAGAGAGAGAGAGAGAGATTAATTCACAGGTCCATCAAAGCGAGGAGGGAGAGAGGGATAAAAAGAGGAGAAGAGAAGAAAAGTGCTGTTGCAGCAGTGCATGCTGGGTCACGGTCAAACGGAAAGCTGACACCAGATGGCATTATGGGTAAATCCACTTAGCTTTGATCAAGAAGTTCAAACATGTCTGCCTTCCAATCCTGCTCTAATTCATGCACACACACACAACCTTGTCCTTATATCAATACATGCACACACTCGAACACGAACGCTGAGGATGCTGGGTAATCACAGGCAGATCGGGTATATTTACCTTGGGGCCTTGTCTTCCTGGATAGCCTGGCAACCCAGGAACACCGAGCTTACCCTAAAATCAAAGTACACAGAAGAAACATAAATAATCAGTCTAGACAAAACACTGGCAAAGTGTCGAATGGTATTTAAACTTTGTTCGTCATCTTTGCTTTGCTTCTGTCACGCAGTTTAATTACATAGTGAATGTCTCTCTGTTACAAAATGTCATGATGCCTCTCTGTCTACATAGACAGCATCCTAACTGAGAACCTCTGGTTCATGCAAAGTGCTCGGGACACTTGACTCACGATTGATTTCAATGGAGATTGATGTTAGCATGTTGCTAAGCTAACTGTATACATAATGTACAGTGTAGCGCATGCCACATGTTGAGTGAAATAATTGAACTGTTCTATCGATCGTTTTCTGTACTGAACAATATATTTCTGCATTACATTCTAGGATTGATACACTACTGTTTAAACGTTTTTGTAAAGAAATTACTTTTATTCAGAAAGGATTAATTCAATTGATCAAAAGTGCCAGTAAAGACATTAATGGTGTAACAAAACATTTCCATTTCAAATAAATGCTGCTCTTTTGAACATCACAGGAAATATTCAAAGAGTAAACGGTTAAATCCCAAACTTTTAAACAGTTTGAACCGTCACAGAATCTGACTAAAAGAACATTTAGCAACTGGAACCGCCGCTTCAGTCACACTGACCTTCTCTCCTAACGGCCCGAGCGGTCCAGGATCGCCAGGCAAACCGGATCTTCCTTTGGGTCCCTCAGGTCCGTCTTCACCTCTGGGTCCAGCAGCTCCAAGTTCTCCCTAAAGACACACACACACAGACAGACACAAGACACACACACACGCACACGCACACAAACATACACACAAGAATTATTATAGATTCCTAGAGATCAGGTTTAATCGAAAACAATAGGTCTTTCAAATCAATTTACAGGCCCATCCCGATGAATAACACAGTAACCCACACTTATATGTCAGCCAATCATACCAGAGTTCATTTACATATAGACATTCTTGTCATGAAGAGCTAAATTTACTTTTTGGTGCAAGAATTCTTGACTAACATAATTATTGGATATATGATTAATATTATAAATGGCATTAATCGTTATTGATTAATTAATTAATAAATTAATCATGAGTGAAAATACATTAAAAAGTATAGAATATGGTTCTTTTAAATCTTTCCCCACTGTTATATGATAAGGGGCACTAATACACATCTTCTGAAAGAGTACAGAATCTCTGGATTGAAACACAGGTGAAGCAGAAACAAGCGAGAAAAGCACTGCTTATGCACATTGTAGTTTTTTAAAAAAACGTTTTGTTCAAAGTGTCGCTTTTTTATGAACTTACATTCAAGTGTTGTTAAAAAAAGAATGCATGGATCTAGAATAAAACGTTTTGTTGTTATTGTTGGTGTTAAAAAGCAGAGACTCTGATCTTTCTTTTGATATATTGCATGTTCAGATATTCATAGAACACAATATTATGGGGGCCATTATTATTTTTTTGAAAATTATAAAAATGCTGTCGGTGGCTGGCTAAACCCTGGAAAGAGTAAAATTCCTGTGCACATTTCCAAAGCCTTAAGCTAACAAAAACAACTAAGAAATTTCTTAATTTCTTTCACCCTTCAGGAATTTAAATATATAAAGCAAACCTCCAAGATGTCGTCAAAATGACTCATAATTATAATTTAATTACTTGTTTGACTTATCGTACTCTCATAATTATAATTTAATTACTTGTTTGACTTATTGTACTCTCATAATTTCTGTGAATTCAAAAAGCAGACAGTAGATAGTGAAGGGGTATATCACACGTGTCCACAGCTGTTAATTAATTTGGTTTAAGATGAACATCTTTCAATAACAAATGTGGGAATTTGATTATAAAACAGATTTGTGTGGACAATTAATATGTGAGTTTTGCCACTTTAAAGACATAGGCAAATCTAGGCACTTCAGCAGCATGAGAAGAGTGAAGTGAGTGTGCGGCATTTTTACAAGAGTAAAGGGCAATTTAGGACAATGTTAGGACAATGTCTTCCCTTAAATTCAGAAGTATTTGCCTTTTAGTCCCTAATAACCAAGAGTGAGACACACTTGCTCATTACAGACATTTGCCAACGACACAGCAGAGTCAGCGTACTTTATAAGACCCAAAAAAATCAGATTAAATTAGGTGGTGTGACTATGACGTCCCCTTTGACCCAGGGGAAAACTGACTTCTGGGGCCCTCAATGACACAATCTCTTGCCATTTTTGTGTGCAAAATGCATCATGCAGTCTGTGAAATGTACTCAGGAGTGTGTCATCTAGGGGTTATGTGATTGCTAAGGTTTTCTGAGTGGTTTTTAGCACATTTCTCTGTGGCCGATCCCCAGGTTCTGGTCCTTAGGAACAGCTTGGGTCCTTTCTTCAGTGAATATCTATATTTGTTCAAATCCCAAAGCATATGGGTAAAAGTAATAGGGAAGCACTGCTAAATATAGAGCCACTGTGATTTATCTGCTACTTCAGAGATGCTCTGAGAATTAAAGATCAACACAAGTGAAAAGAGAGAGACGAAAGATCAAATCCCATAATTCCCCAGAGATAAACCCAAACACAAATAACCTCTTCAACCTGAGAATAAGTATCTTACCCTGTCCCCTTTGATGCCCATATCTCCTTTAAATCCGGGAAATCCATCTTCTCCCTGAGAAAGAAAGAGATGAAGATTTGACACTGAGAGCGTTGCAAACTTCCTTTCGCACATAATACCCCCTTTTTGACAAATGCAAAGGGACCAATCTCCATGGCAACTGCTATTTCTGCTATTTGCCGGGGCCTGATCTTATTTTCCAGAAGCACTCTCACAGGATAAAACTTTTTAATGACCAAAGCGAGAAGGTCAAAAATGCATCTTGGAGTATGTTATGGTTTCCATATTCAGAAGCAGAAATGAAACATTAATGTCACAGGAGTAGTGCATTAGCCACCGGTGCACACACACAACAGCTCCTATCCATACGGACACAGTCACACAAACACACTCTAAAATTACCTTTTCACCCTTGCCTCCTTTCAGCCCGCGGACTCCATCAGCACCCTGCAGATAGAAAGAGCGAAAGAAAAGAAGAAAGAACTGAGATCAACAGAGTCCGTCTAAACTACAAATATCTGAGAAACCCTGTGAGCACTGGACTCGCAGTCTCACGAACGCCATTCATAAACCATGAGGCTGATAAAAACTCTGTTCCTAGCGAGCCGCCTTGCTCTCTACTATCTACATAGGCAGCATTCTAACTGAAATAGAACCTCATAAGTGATTTTTTTAGAACTCAAAGTGCTTGGGAGATTTTACTCACAACTGATTCCAATAGAATTTATGTTAGAATGTTGCAAAGCTAAAGAGGCAAACAAGCATCCTAAGTGATATGGAACCTCAAGTGAATAGAGGCTTTCGCACTGGGTAGTTACAGGAACTGGTAACCAGAGCGGCCCCTGAGAACGAAATGTTCCCCTAGGGAAATTTTGTCAACAACTGAAGGATGGAGGATGCTGTGATCGTAGCTGTGTTTTTGTTGTGTGTTGTGGGTTTCGTGATAATGAAGATGGAATGGGGTCTAAGGCCCTCTTTACACCTGGTGTTAAGATGCGTTTTGGACGTTCGGGGCACAAGTGAGGGAGACACATTGCTGTTCCTTTTGTCCACTTTTAACCACTTCCGTTCTGATTTCTTCGATATGGGTGGGTGAAAGTATGGGCTTTTTCAGATCTTCCGATCTAATGCACAAAATAAGCTCACGCAATTTACATATGAATGCGCCCGGAGACGAAACATACTGAGAGCTGCAGCTTTCATTTCCACTTTGACAGCCGCAAGATCTCGCCAAACACTGTGCGTGTGTGTTAAAAACTAAACTTGGGTCTTCAGCTGCCATGTTAACGTGCTTCCCGTAATGTTTACGCATTAGACTTGGCAGCGAGTAGACGTCTTTTGTAGCTGTTTGAGCGTCTACTCTATGAAATGTGTTTTCTACCTCTGGAAGTGGTTGAAAGTGGACAAGCTCAAAAGGTTTGCACCTGCATTTAGTGCCGTCCACTTGTGATCCGATCAACCAAATCACATCTTAGTGCCAGGTGTGAACAGGGCCTAAGAGACGAAATCTCCTACAACTTACAGTGCTACTTAAAAAAACACGACGCCACAAAGGCGACAGGTAAATGCAGTTAACATTCGCTTTCTGTATGTTAGTTCATGGAGTAAGTATATGTAAATTGTGCTGAGTTAGACCCTACTTTGAAGCAGGAGCTAATTTAGTCCCAAAAATGTGTTTATATAACTAAAATCGTTCCCAGTTTCTGCGGTGTGAACACACAAAACTGTCATGTCATTGACTCTGACACTGGCTTACATTTTGGCCAAAAGCAGCTATTTTAGAAGTTTCTTTGAAACCTTACTTTCTGTCTAGGTAGGCAGTTCACTAAGTTTTGGAAGACGTATACAAAGTTCAGATGATTCTGCCTCAGGAAAGTATCAGAAACATTAGTAAGGTGCTGTTTTTTATCAGGAAAAAAAGCTAGGGGCAAAACTCAGTAGTTATTTGGGTGACATTTCACTGATATATTACTAAAGAACTACACTAATATCCACTGACCAATGAGAGATTGGTTTGAGTGCTTCTATGACCAATGAGATGCAAGAAACACCTACCTTTACACCTCGAGGCCCAGGATATCCGATTGGCCCTTGAGGACCAGGAGGTCCCTATAAAATTCAATCAGTTATGGATTGAGTCATTAATATATAAAATAAGCTACATTTATGCAAGAGAATTATCTTTATAAAAAGCCATTGGATAGAAGAATGAAGGAAAAACATATACCAAGTGTCCTTTCTCTCCTGATGGCCCTTCTTTTCCTGGATGGCCCTGTGTTTGTGACACAATGATAAAGAGAATGTCTAAGTTATGCTGCAATAATTGGCACTATAAAACCACGGAATATGTGCGTTGCGGATAGAAAAAGCTTTGAGAACGGATGTTGTGTGTCTGTGAAGACAGAAATGAGCTCACTGCACTGTAATTATTAATACAATGAAATCTCTCTGATACACAAACAATGGAGCTTGAGAAGAACAGATGTGAAGCGTGTGTGTATGTGTGTCTATTTCCCGGACTCACTGGAGGTCCGTCGGCTCCTGGCATTCCCGGTAAACCTGGTTTTCCAGTGGGACCCTGAGGAGAGGAAAACCAGCATAAGCACTGACCATCCATTAACACTCAGCACACACTTCCTGTTTCAACATTCATAACAAATGATCTAGTTCTAGTAGATCGATCAATAAGTCAGTGTGTCCAGTGTGTTGAAGGGTTAATGAGAAATGACAATGTTCAGAATCAGGAATCTGCTTTAAAATATAATCTTTGTACTCATGCAGTGTTGAAAAAAACGTTTTATTTAATATCTCTAAAAATTGATTTGGCTTTTTTTTAAATATAATTATTTGTATTAATAAAGAAAACTGATCCACTGCCCTTTTTTATGAAACAATAATACACATTTTACCAAACTAGTTATTTTTTATCTACAATCATTAAGTCAGACAAAAATAAACTAAATAAAAACATATAAAATTTTTTTTTTGATTTTCGAATTTCAATTAATAGTAAAATTCCATCAAATTGAACTGAATAATCCTTAAATATTTTAATTGAGTAATTGATCAAAGATTCAGTTTGATGGGATTTTAATATTTATTGGAATGCATAAATCTTAAAAATAAAAATAAAAACGATTTTAAAAAAAGGCTTACATTTTGTTTTTGAGTGTACATCAAGTCATAATATACTACCAAAAGTTTAAGGTCGGTAAGGTTCTTTATGTCGTGACTTTTTGAAAGAAATAATTTTTGTGATCAAACATACAGTGATATTGTAAAATATTATTACAATTTAAAATAACTGATTTCTAATTTTAATATATGTTAAAATGTATTTTATTCCTGTGATCAAAGCTGAATTTTCAGCATGATTTCCTCCAGTCTTCAGTGTCACATGTCATATCATTTTAATATGAGGATTTGCTGCTCATGAAACATTTCTGATTATTATCAATGTTGTTGTTTTTTATTCAAGACTCTTTGATGTATAGAAAGTGCTAACCACAATTATTTGAAATAGAAACCTTTTGTAACATTATAAGTGTCTTTACTGTAACTTTTGATCAATTTAATGAATCCTTACTAAATCAAAGTATTTAAAACATCTTACTAACAGTGCTTAAAAAGTGCTATATGTATAAAATGCATTTTAATTAATGTAATAGGTCTACACACACACATAATGTATATCACATCAATGACCCATAATGATCTGCACTGAGAATAAGTGTCTGTCATAAAACATGAACATTATCAATAGACACATGCAAATCTATATAAAGGCACTACTCCATTAACCAGAGAACTATCCTTCCAATCTCACCTTCTCTCCTGGAGGTCCGATCGCTCCCTGAGGACCTGGAAGCCCCTGTGGAAGGAGGACAGGAGTAAAGGTTAATGTGAAGTCAATCAATGGCGGGTTATAGAGTGTCTAAGTGGGCGTGGCTTGATGAATACCTGAGCTCCGGGGTTGCCTTGTTGTCCAGGAGGACCTGGCTCACCTTGAGGACCCTGATGGGAGAAGGATAATAAAGTGAATGTGTGTACAAGTGAGTTTGAGGGCAAGAGTGTGTGCGTGCGTCTCAGACTTACAATGTTCCCTTTAGGTCCAGGATGTCCGTCCATACCAGTCACACCCTAAAACGAGAAAAGGAGAATCAAAATAATTTAAACATAGATTACTTCTAAGATTAAAACATTACATGTGCATGTGTTATTTTTAATCATAGAGCAAGTGAATAAATAACATGACGGTTAATGACTTAACTCAGTTAGAATCAAAATAATTGATTTAGATAATAAAGATGAAGTATGTACTCACGGGAGGTCCTGGGGGCCCCTGAGGACCTTTGGGGCCCAACAAACCACGAGGACCCTGAATAAGAAAAAGCGGAGAAACAGAGAGGCACAAACGAGAGGCGTTATTCAGATAAAGTGGGTAACATTAGACCAGTCATGTGATCTCAACATGCATTTCAAATTAAACAGCTTTTCTATGCCACATATATGACATGTGCTTCATTTTAAACATATTTTGCCTGAAATAAAATGTATTTATGTGGTATAAAAAAAAAATGAATGCTGACTTTAGACATACTTTCTATATCTTATTGGACATAACTGAGTGTGTTTAAGTGTATAGGCAAGAGCGGATAAAGTCACTCCATATCTAAACGGTGAATATGGAGCGCACCCTGCTGGACAGACTGATGAACTAGTGGTTAATCGACTGAACGCTTTTCATCACCACTACATTTAATTTACTTCACATCAATAATGAGCAAAGGCCTGTGAAATGTGTGACAATCATTTGTGGTTTCACTACATGGGAGGAAACGCTATATTACATAACACAATCTAGTGATGGATTAGAGAGGATAAGAGTGCATGCTGGGATACTGGAGTAAATATTAACGCACCGGTTCTCCGGGCAGACCCCTGGGTCCAACTTCACCGTCATCGCCCTGGGATACAGGAAGTACAGGAAATTATGTGAATATTATGATCCATTTCGATAAAGAAAAATTGTAAAGATGATGAAAGGAAATAAGAAGGGATTTAAATTAGTTAAGGAGTCCATACTCTTTCTCCATCCTCTCCTGAAGGCCCAGGCGGCCCCTGAGGTCCCGTCTCACCCTAAAAACGCAAAGACACACTCATTAATATTCATATAATGAATTATCCAGTTATCCAATTATATATTCATATAATTATGTTGATATCAACTGAAATGTTCTTAAGATTGGCCAATCAGAATTATGCATTCCAGTGAGCCTGTTAATAAAAATAAAATTAACTCAAAAGAGTTCCACATATATAAAAATGCTTAATATATGTTTCAATAAAATAAAATGTATCTGAAAATAAAACGTATAATAAAACAGCTTTAAAGTATTCCACCTATTTTAAAATGTTCATACAATGTTCATAACCTGTGACCCTTTTAATGCCAAATAAATCATCAAATGGACATTAAATACTGATCACGTGACATTTTTTTTCTAAAGATTAGCCAATCATAAACATAAATTCCACTCGCTTCCATTCCATTAAATAAAAATAATCCACTGATATTAAAATGTTAAAAACGGGCTTACCCTGTGACCCTTTTCACCGGGCAAACCAGCGAGACCATCGAATCCTCTGTCCCCCTGTGAAGCACACAGACAGGAAAGAGTTCAGCAATGCAGGATATTAAAAATTGTTTTAATAAGAAATAATTATTTTAAACTGTAATCTGGGTATGTTATCAAATTGACCCTATTTACTTCTTATTCATCTTTCTGTGCACAAATCATAACTGTGTTCTGATAAAAGATGTTTGGCCAATGTTAATCTTTTATTTTTACCTTTGGTCCTGTCTGTCCAGGCATCCCTCTGGCTCCATCTGAGCCGGGTCGGCCCTATGCCACAGAAAACATTGCTCTTGTTCATAAATACATTGATACAGAATGATCAGGTCGATAATAATCATTCAGGCTTCTGTATAGACCCGTTGGTTTTAGACAAAACACAAACGTACCCTTCTACCAGGCTTTCCAGGAGGGCCTGCTGATCCCAGTGGACCACGAGGACCCTAAAAACACACACACATACATTATGTTTTCATTTTTTATGGAAAAATTCCATAGACATAATTATTTTTATACCGTACAAACTGTACATTGTCCCCTACCCCCAAACCTACCTATCACAGAAAACTTTCTGCAGTTTTACATTTTCAAAAAAGAACAATTTACTATAATTCATAAGCTTGTTTCCTCATTGGAACCAAAAATTGTCCCAACAAGGACAAGTATTTGGGACATTGCCATCCTTGTGGGGCCAATTTGTCCCAATAACATAGGGCTGACCTGGACCACACACACGCAGGTCTCAGGTCTATCCTGCATTGAAGTGCTTTTAATTATTATCTAAATAGAGTTGGCACAAATAGATTAGCATTTGGGCGATTTGTGATGCCTACCTGGGGTCCAGATTCTCCAGACTCTCCCTTGAGTCCAGCCACACCAGGAGGACCCTGGGAAAATCGAATCAAGCATGAAACAAAATCATATATATTATAATTTTGACAGATGATAATATAGATATAGTATATAGACATACCAGAGGACCAGGACGGCCTGTCAAACCCATCGGTCCAGTTGGACCCCTCATCGCCAGCTTTATAATAATAAAACAGATCAATTAGTTTGCATAAAGATGCATGCGTGTGTGATATAATGTTTATATATATGAGTGTGTGCTTTACCCTGGCCTGCTGCATGATGGCTTGCATCTGAGCCTCTTGGGCAGAAACAGCAGGACCTTTATGTCCACTGTCCCCTCCTGTACTCATGCGGAACTACAAAGACAGAGCGACGCAAAAAATATTAACATTCAGACTGAAAGCAAAAAGTTAGACATGCCAGCAAAAGTGAAAATGAATGTATTTCATCCTAACATTGACTGGATGATTGGTTTTGGATGTTCAAAAGTAAGACACTACATCAATCTGAGGTTAAACATGCGTACGGAAGATGGACATAAACTACTGCACAAATTTATTTTAAAAATAAAACAACGATAAAAGCCATACATTGTACATTACTGTAAAGTTTCATGCTAAATTCAATGATTAGCATTTAGTTACAGAAATCAATACAGTAAATCTAAATAAAAACAGCTTTATTTTAAAATGTTACATATAATAAAAATATGAATAAAAATTAAATGTATTTAAAAATAAAATAGCTTAAAGTGGTCTGTCTATTTTAAAAACGTTATGAACTACTATTTTTAAATAAAATAAAACTAAAGTGTTCTGCCTATTTTTAAAGTTTTCTGCCTATTTTAAAATGTTACATAAAATAAAATAAACCTAATACATTTTAAAAAAGTATATTTAAAAATAAAATAGCTTTAAAGTGTTCTTCCTATTTTAAAATAAATAAAATAAAATATTTTTAAATCGTTTACCTATCTACCTGTGCCCCTCTTCAATGGGCAAACCAGAAAAATTGCAAAAGCTGCAATAGTAGTATGTTTTCATCTACATTTATTATTAACTTGCATACTATATTCAATGAGTGGCATCCAGCTATATCCATACGTACAGTTAATCAAGCATACAGTACATGGCTGAATTAAACCAGTATTTCCACTTGTCATTGTGTAGCGTTTACTACAGATCAATCATTCTGAGCTGGTGTGATTGAGTGTCTTTCCTGTCACTTTTGATATCCTTGCTGAATAAAAGTTTTCGTTTCTAACACCAAACTTTTGTACGTTGTAATAGTGTAAAAACAAAATAGTATAAGTAGTATTGAATAAGAATGGCATGCTACTTTTAGTATTTCTTTGATATAAAATAAGGCAGACTTGTATGGTATTAGTATGCTGTTATTATGGGTGCGTCTGTGTGTAGAATTGATCAGCGGCGCCATCTGGTGGCTGAGAATAATCACTACACTTCCAAGAGTAAGGCTGCTTGTTTTAAAGTGAACCTCTGAGCTGTTGTTAGTTGCTTCATGACTGGTTTTCAAGAGTATTTTTTCGGGGTGAGGAGAGGTAGTGTATAGGGTGGGGTTTAATTACAATCACATGTTGACGGTAAACACATATACACCAAGGACAACATCATTTTGAATGTGGTGTTCTATAACATCTGGATTCGCCATGGAAGCATTCCAGAACTCTCGACTGAAAGACATTGTGAAGTCGCTACACGTTCTGGAATATAAAAAACTATATTGGAGTAACAGCTGGGAAAGAGGAAATTTGGAAAAGCTGAGAGTATGTGGAATTTGTGAAATGTCTCACTGCATTCACCAGTGCATGATTGATAGGGGATCACGGCAGCAAAGGGACGATTATGTTTCTGATATCTTTCTGGCATAATTATCACTGTTAAACCACTCTGAATATAAATCAAACCAGCGAAAGAACTAACATCTCTTAACATTCATTATGGGCTAAAATTAATCTCAGTACCGTTAAACGGGGCTTGAATCCAAGCTAAAAGCAGTGTAAACGTTTATGATTGAGTTGTTCATGTGCAATTTTAAAGTGTGTATTTGGTAATTGTGCTCAGAATTACATACAGGCAACATCAGGACAGTCCCTGGAGGTCCTGGAAGACCATCGGCTCCAGGCAGTCCCGGGCGACCAGGAAGACCCTGTCCAGAGCAAAGAATTGTGGGTAATGCATAAAACAGCAAACATGTTTAATGTAATGTATTTCAATAGGTGAAATCAGATTATTCATTTTTTATCTTTACAGTATGGTGAATGGCGCACAGAAATGTTCAGGTCATATTTCACCCCCCCCAAAAAAAATTATTATCCATTCAGATTTTTAAACATTGTGACTATCTTTAAGATAATAATATTTTTTTAAAAAATCTAATAATTAAAAAAAATGTAAAAATAAATAAATAAAAAAAGAATAAAAAACTATTATCTTGACTCAATCATTATTTAAAAATTAAATCCTAATAATTTTTTTATATTAATTATTACCATGATTCATATTTATAAATGAAGATAAGAAAATATTTAAATATGTATGTATATATATATATATATATATATATATATATATATATATATATATATAAAAATAAATAGATAATTGTTTTTTATTATTAAGATTTATTTATTAATTAATTTAAATTAATTTGTTCTTGTATATATATATATATATATATATATATATATATATATATATATATTCACAGAAATTAAATTCGGCCAACTGAAAAATGTAGGTGTGATAAGTCACTAGAACAATTTCAATAGGAGACCTGATTTTTTTACAGTGTATATATATGTCAAGGTTAAAACAATACAATAAATAAATAATATATAATTTTTAATTAAATAAATAATATAAATAGTTATTTTTATATATTTTTTATTTTTTATTTTTTTATTTAATTAAAAATGATTTATATTATTGATTTATTTTTAATGTATGACCTGGATATTTTTGATGACATTCCCCCTGTTCACCATTTAACAGACCACAGACCATTTCAGTGTTGTTGAATATATGCATTAGCTTGTTTTTGTTGTCATGGTTACTTACCCTCTCACCGGGCTCTCCAGAACTACCTGGGGGTCCCGATGAACCTGGAGGGCCGGGGAGACCCTAGAACAACACAAAGGTACTGTCAGATCACATATATAAAGCCATTGCAAACACACATGGGGTGTTGGTCCAGTGAGGTCAGTAAGACTCTAGATCACTGCTGGACTCTTTCTATTGCTCGATTTCTCATACTCAAGTTGTTATAGTCCCAATAGAGCCATCAATTCCATCAATTCACCAGCTGAGAGAAGAGTTGTTTTATAAATAAGTAGGTCAAGATTGAAACTGAAGAAACAAAACAGACATACAGCTGTTTAGCATTGTCAGCAATAGTCACTGAGCCTAAAAAACAGTTCAGTTTCCCCAGTAACTAGCAAATAGTGCTGTAACGGGACAAATGCTACATTACTATTTTAATGTTACCATGTTCAGTCTCTCTCGGAATTAGTTTTGGGGAGTAAAAAAAAGTCAAACAAACTGGTTGGTTTGAAACGTTTCTTTTTTTGTGAATCACTTTGTGCAAAGGATTCAATTCAATGAACTGTTTAAAAAAAACTGATTTATTAATTCATCACTCAATGATGTTCACAAACTGCTCTATATTTATTAAATACTGCAGTTTATCAGCTATATTTATTGTCACGTATTTTAGTGTTATTTCAATAATATTACTAATAATAATATTATTATAATATCATTATTAATAATATTATTATTTTGAATTTGCTTTTATTTTTGTTTTCATTTTAATTTTGTTGTTTTTTATATATTTCTATATAGCTTTATCTTTTATTCCTTTCAATTTGAGCAATTTTAGTATTTGAACTTAATTCATTTTTTTGTAAGTTTATTATTTTTTATCTAATATTTTTATTTTAGGTTTTAGCAATTTTGTTGTTTTTTGCCTTTTTTATTAATATTATTATTTATTTATTTATTATTATTTTAATTTCAGTTTTATTTTAAGCAAATTATTTTTTTAACTTAATTAAATAAAGCAATGTTTGATTAGTTTTGCCATTGGTTAACAATAACTGTTTGTTTTATAAGTATTATAATTTAGATGTAAAATTAATATTTTTTTGTGCCAGAAAAAGACAGTAATCTGGTCTTTAGTAGGAGAGATTGTCACCTTTTTTTGTAACTTGTAGTAAGGCAAACAACATAAAGGAAGCTTGACTGGGGTTTAACTGGTTTAAATTATAGGTTGCTTGTAATTGGGCAAGCTTGAGTTTTTTTTACTAGACTTTAGTAGACTTACAGTGGGACCCTCTGGACCAGGTGGGCCTTCGACCAGCATTCCCTACAAGAACAGAAGAACACAAACACATTACAATAACAGCATAAACACAAACTTCAACACAAATAGAAGACCTTAAGTGTGAGAACATCACAGCTTTGGTCAACATCTATTCTATTACATCACATATCTCTTATCCTTTTTTTTTCTCAACCTGAAACTCTGAGTGCACATGTGTGTGTGTGTGTGTGTGTGTGTCAGAGATCTGCTCCACAGGTCGCTGTATGGATCATAGCAAACAGCATCCATAAGGAAGCCTGTGAAAACACTGATGCCTGTGTTTCTCATGGCCGTGACAGTTTATAAAGAATATGAGATGATCTTCAGGCTGCACATTATAAAACATTCAGCAAAAAAGCTTCTAAAATAAATCTATAGTTACAGTTAAAGTCCTACAATTGAATAGATGATTGGATAATTGATGCCATGATCTACCACAGCTATTGTCATGGTAGGAAACAGACACTTTTTTTATATTTCAATTTTAATGTAAGATTTAGTCATTGCATTGTGTGATTTAAATAGCTTTTACATTTCTATAGCTTTATTTTTGTGGTTATCATCATTATTATTCTTATTATTATTTTCACTTTAAGATTCAGTCATTTAACCACTTCAATTTAAATTGAACTAATTTCAGTTAACATTTCCAAGTTTTTAATCTAATATTTATATTTTATTTTTATATTTCATATGAAACTTCTGAATAAAAGAGTTTTCATCATAAAGCAATCATAAAAGGACAAATCATAAAGGAAAATGTTTTTTTAATAGTTTAATTGTTTAAAGCAGCACTAGGTAACTTTTCAACCTTCATAATATATATTTTTAAGACTCTTGTGATGATAAATCGACTTACAATAGGTTGAATGACACGTCTGCCATAGCCTGATGGGGTCTGTATCGTTTTTAATCGTACTTTAAAACTTCGGGTTTCGGGTAGTAACCCGAGAAAAAGAAAAGAACTACAAAATTCGACTGCTTTACGGCATATACGTCACTTCCACCAACACACACTTCCTTACATTCGGACGTGCGAGCCCAACTTTGTTCGTCGGATAATAGATAATAGATAATAGTCATGTCCGAAGCAGCAGAGACAAATAAGAAAGAAAAGGTTTTGTTGGAGAAAAGCAATAAGAGGAAATGAAGAAATTATGGGATTAAAGGCAGGACGAGGATCAAAATGTGACCAGGGTTTGCTCGTCGGCGTGAGCTGAAGGAGGCGTGCCCGACCGATGCTGTCCTGCTTGTTACGGTGAGCTACCACTCAAACATTGAACTGAAGTGAATCTATAATCATATAGATTCTGTAAAACGGTAACCAATAGACTACTATAATGACGCTGGCTTGTAAATGTGAGCATCGTGATTATTTGGCGTTTGAAAAAAATAAAACCCATGAAATTATATTCATATGACATGCTGAAACATATGCCACTGACTGTAACGTTACCTGGGATGAAGACGTTTCACACGCGACGCCAGAAGAACTGTTCAGGGGAACTGTTAGTGCTGCACCGACCCGCGGGACGCTTTTATGAAGTTATTTGGCCCGCACCGCACCACTGTATATATTTTTACAACCCGCCGCGCACCCGCGACCATTAAATAGATATACGGGGTCCGCGGGTTATGAGACAAACCGCGCATCACTAGTTCAGGGCTATCAGGGTCTTCATGTCAACAAATGCACGCGCGATGGCATCCCCTGTTGTAGGATTACAGATCTTACGACAGTAGTTGAGGACATTATTTTTTCCAAACTGTAGGGGGACCCCGAGAGCAAAAGTAGCCAAGTGGGGCTTTAAAAGTGAAAGCACTGTAAAACTGGCAATGATTGGTTGGTTGATCGTGTTAAACCCGCCAATAGCTTGCCAACTGGATAAGCCAGTCTGTGATTGGTTCCCGCAAAAGTGTAACAGAAGCAGTAGAAATGAATGTACAGGTTTCCAGAGTGAGTTGCAGATCAGGCTGGGTTTACCTAGTCTAGGTCATGACATGAGAAATCAAATTTGTCTGGATCTTTTGACATACAAGAGGTTTTTGTACCTCAAGGAACATATTATAATAATTTTAATGTAATGATCATAGACTGTAAAAAAATATGGACGTAATGTCCGTGACGTCACCCATAGGATTTCGATAAGCGGTTTTGAAGCTTAAAGTAGAGACGAGCTGGCCGCTGCCATCTTGCGAGCGCGTCACCGCGTGTCACTCCCGGATAACAGAAAATGGACAAAAAGGCGGGATGTGGGCGGAGCTTAGGTGACGCAATGACTATAGACGGCGGATAAATGGCTATCCACCTGTCACTCAAAGTAACCACGCCCTTAATTATGCAGAACTTTAAGGTTTTATATAACTTTAACGAATGAGTTATAATTTAAAAAAAAAAATCACCCCCTCACAGCTGTCATGAAGGTCAAAATTAGCCGTATAGACTAAAACCACAATTTGTACCAGGCTGTAAACATGTTTTTTTCTGCTGTAAAGTTGGGAATTTTAACATGGGGCTCAATGAGATTCTGCTCCCTACTGGAGCCTGTCCCTAGTGGCCAGTCTATGAATTACACTTTACATTACTTCTGGATTGGCTTCAAGAGAGATCTCGGGAGGTTGCCGCTTGGTAATGATCCCTTTAAACTTTGGAGTCCTGAATCATATTGGCATTGTTGCTGTTAAAAAGTAAAGTACAAATTAATAAGCCACATTTTAGGGTGTTTTAGAGGGAAATTATTCACACTGATCAGCTATAACCAAATATTATGTGATCTATATCAGAACATTCAAACTATTTTGTCTGGAAGTCATCAGTCATGATCAATTACTGATCAAAATGTGCTTGCGTGAGTTGTGTCATAACCACAATAGTGCAATTATATCAAGCAAGCCTATGAAGATTAAATTACAGCCACTGAGAGGTCCAAGCCCAAAGCAGAGGATCATTAGATATACTGTATGTAAAGCTCAGGCTCATTTTACACAGCTGCTTACCAATGCGCCTACATATACTACGTCCTAAAAGTATGTACTCTTTTTGTGAAGAAAAAGTACAAAATATTGAGTGCATAGCAGAAAAGTAGGCAAACTTTGGGGGGAAAAAAACTACTTTGTCATCTTTAACGCACTCTTTAACTGTCACTTAGTTACATGGATCCTGTTTTAAACTGCCCTGTCAGTCATCTCGTCACAGTTGAAATCCTCCATCCTTCAGTTTAATTTAATTTCCTAACGTATCGGAGAGAATTGCAGTAGCACGTTGATCTGCCAGTTGTGGGTATTTCATGCTGAGACTCTCTTCATGCTTTTGCAATTTAAATATGATGATGTGTTTAAAAGTTGCCAAATGGCCAAACGTATCATTACAAAAGTTCACATGCTGCTGCAGATGAACTATAATATAGATAACACTGAATATATAAACTCTTTATCCCTTTATCTAAACCTCTCTACATAACCGCCGAAATCGCACATCCTCCACGTCTGTACTTTTGTAACACTTTTTATCCGCATTTTTAATTCTAATCGAATCCTCGTCCAACTCGCAATGGGTCGTGGGTAGTATAAGCCGTCTGGGGCTGAATCCGAGATCGTCCCCTAAACCCTCATTCACTATTCCCAACTTTAGTCCACTAATACAATTTGCTTGAAGGAGTGAATGAAAACGAGTGCTTGAATATGGAGAGCCTTTGTATGTACATCAGATGTACACTCGTTATTGCGGAGCAATGTGGGATTGAAAAAGTGCACTCAATAATGTCCACTATGATTTCGGACACCACTATAAATGGCTTTCCCTTCAAATAGTGCCCTATTTAAAGCGATAATATTTCCCCCCATCTAGAGGTGTAAAGGTATATGACCATCCAGTGAATAATAGTTTCTGTTCCTCTCAATTCCGATTTCGTTTTAACTCCTACGGTGGTCGATTTAGTCCAAGATTAACATGGCTTCCAGTTCAACCTCGTCCATGAGTGTTCCTTCAAGTGGTGAGGTTACTTTTTAGAAAACTATTATAATTAGTAATCAGCAACAGACTTTCAAAAAGACTTTCAGGTTTTCATATTCAGGTCTCAAGCAGTCCCCCTCTTTACATTCGACACGGTGTCATTGGATGTTAAAACGCGGAAGGCAAAGCTTGAATTTACGGGTATGTCCCTCTTTGGCTAAAGTACTTTCAAGATGGAGGGCCAACATGGTGACCGGCATTCGAACCCCTCACCCGTATGTATTTTCAATGGCATATTATAAACTTACGAGAATACTTTATTACTTGAAAAAAGTAAATATACATTAATGAGCACATATATTTTTGAAAGAACTAAGTGTTTTTAGTTAAGAATAAACTAAAAAAGTTACACAGTGTAGCTTTAAGGGTATAGGGGGTGATTTCGGATTGAGCCGGTGTGTGCATAGATCTGCAACTCAGATTCTAACCAGAAATAGTAGATCTTTGGGATAGTCATTTCAACATACTACAATTTGGGACAAACTACTTCTAATTTTTTTTTACTATATAATTGCGACACACCCTATCAGAGAGAACAGAAGAAAACTGCATTTGTTTGTTGGAACATCATGGTCTAATCTGCCTTTTTAAAGATGCTGTGGTTATTAGCGACGTCCTGAAGACATCATCCGAGTGTGCTGTCGTGGCAGTGGGCATGTTTGCTTTGTTTTTGTGTGTTTCTTACATGCCAATAAACACAGATTCGACACAGTTTGTGTGTGTGCGCAGAAACAAGAGAGAATGTGGGTGCTTGCAGAAAGCAGCATGTGAATTGAGCATTTTTCTTTCTCCCAACCACATGGTCATCCTTCATTAAAACCAGCTGTCCTGATCTGTATGATTGTGCTTTTCCTTGAATCTGAAATAACACTTATCTTCTCACTGATCCACATAAACCCAAACTTTGCGTGGTCTTTCCCTGATATGGCTGCAAAGGTAGGATCCCAGCTAACAAAAAAATATGTTCTAAGAATGTTTTGCTAATGTTCAAATCTAAAAACATTATTTCTGAATGTTATCTTTAATCTTTAAAAAAATCTTTCAGGTAAAAATGTTCCACGAACAATGTATAAATAATGTTTTTGTGCCAAGATTTTAGAATAAAGACCAGATAACTAGGAACGAATGTTTATTAACGTTACTGGGTTTGTTCATAACTTGTTTGTGCATAAGTTCCCTGTAAGCTGGGATCTAGCCTCTTTATACATCCTGATGTTCATTCACAATAAATCCAGATGTCTTCTTGTACTGTGTCCATGCTCTCACGCTGAGAGCGCAATGACATCTGTTTGAAATCTCACAGCTGTTAGACATCAAGAGCCATATATACACACACACACACACGTATACATAGCATTTGTGCTAATCAGGGGAGATAAGATAAGCGACAAGCGATGAGATACTATATATATATATATATATATATATATATATATATATATATATATATATATATATATATATATATATATATATATATGTGAAGTACTATATTTTATATATACACACTACTATTGCACAGTTTGAGGGCAGTAAAATAAAATTAATATTTTTATTCAGTTATATTTAAAGCATTACAAATTATTTCTGAAGGCCCATGTGACACTGAAGATATTTTCAAATATATTAAAATAGAAACAGTTACTTTATCTTGTGTGTGTGTGTATATGGTGAGCATGAAAAACTTGTTCAAATCTTACTGACCCTAAACTTTTGAATGGAGTGCCACTTACAGGTTCAATGATCGCAGGCTCTCCTTTCTGGCCTTTCTCTCCTCTCAGTCCATCCACCTTTGGAAACAAAAACTCAATTTTATCAGTTATATCACTTATATCAGTGTAAACACAAAGTGGATTATAACTGGAGTTGCAGGTAATATATAAAACAAACAATTATGAGAACTTTATGATAGTTCACCCAAAAATGTATTATAGGTCAAACCCTGTATGAGTTTCTTCTGTGGAACACACTATTAAAAAAATATATTGAAAAGAATGGAAGGACATTCTCCTTTTGTGCTCAATTGAGGAAACCAACAAAATATAAAAAAATATATCCAAAGATTTTTTGCATAGATGTTTGGGTTGCATGGGCAGAACTAGAGATCACCTGTCCGTAGATCTCGTCGGTCTCTGCAGGCAGCTCTTTGTTGCCGTCGGGGTATAGGTCTTCATATTCATACATCTTCTCCAGTTCTGCATCAGTGTAATCTGTGATGGACTCCTCCTTAAACTTGTCAATATCGATGGAATCGGCTTCTCCACCGATTCCTCCCTGTCCTCCTGTGGCAACAGACCCCGCCCCCGCACTGGCCCCAGCACTGCCGAATCCGCCCCCAACTGAGCCACTTGAAGAAACAGACCCACCCCCAACTGAAACAGACCCGCCTCCAACAGAAACAGACCCGCCTCCAACAGAAACAGATCCGCCTCCAACAGAAACAGATCCGCCCCCTACGGACACTGAAGTGCTGCTGCTGCCGCCTCCTCCCACGGTATATTCTCCCTCATTGTATCCGTCATATTCCTCTCCATAGTTCAGATCACCGTACTGGGTATCATCATACCCACCACCAACCTGCAAAAACATCAGACATCATAACCCACCAATAACTATTAAATATCTAAGCAAGTCCATCTTAGATATCAACCCAAAATCAAAAGAAAAGAAAAACATTTCTTTATAAACCAAAACATGATAAAAAATGATAAAAAGCACATTATTCTGGGGATTTTTGCCATTATATTCAGTGTTGATTCTCATTATAGTCTGTACTACAGCATTTTTATGCTCGTAAAAATAGGCTTTATTTTCTTAAAACAAATGTGTGTGTTTTATGTTTTTTTTAAAGAATTGCAGTATATTTGCGTTTTATTGCCAAAGGTTTTGAGACAGACTGCACGATGGTGAAGACGTGCTAAAAACGGACGCGCGCAAAACTCGTCCGGAGTTTTATATCATCAATGAAAGACGCGTTCGGTGACAGCGAACGGTGGCTACAAAGGTGGCTACAAAGAAATCTCTAGCACTCGTTTTGGTCATAGTTTGTCTTGAAAAACTGAGATATTTGACTGTCGTCGTAGGAGAAGTCACACTGCAGGATCGTGTGCCAAATCTTCTGACACTGCCAGAATTTCGTCTGAGGTAAAATTTGATTGCAGCGCTCATTAATCGGCTGCCGGTGAACATGTCAAACTAACGACCAAAGACGTCAGATTTTAGCCTAGGATCAGAGGAATCTGTTAGGATTTGCTAAATTTGTCTCAGACAGCCAAATCGTGGCCAAAATCGCACAGTGGGCACCTGGCTTAAAGCATTAAGAGTTCTTTTCGTCAGAACTAAGGGGCTAAGCCCAACCCCTGAAAAACAACCCCCACACCATAATCCCCCCTCAACCAAACTTTACACTTGGCACAATGCAGTCAGGAAAGTGTTATAATATAATATTATGTTATAATACCACTTACAGTTTACCATTATATATTTAGTAGAGAGGAAATTTCACGACTGGACATGGAGCGATCCATTCTTTCACAAATGTTTGTAGAAGCGTCTGCATGACTAGGTGCTTGATTTTATATAACTGTTGCCATGGAAGTGATTGAAACACCTGAATTCAATGATTTAAATTCAATGACATTATATATATATATATATATATATATATATATATATATATATATATATATATATATATATATATATATATATATATATGTGTGTGTGTGTATAGTATCTTGATACACTATTATAATAAAAGCTGCAGTAATTGCAATAATAAGCAAAACTTTCAAAACACATGAAACGCATAGAAAAATCGTTAAAAATATAGTCAATAAAACGTAAACTCACTGAGGTAGAGGTAGAGCTAGAGCTGGAGCCTGTACTAACTCCAGAGCTGGAGCTGGAGCTGGAGCCAGAGCCGATACTGATTCTGGAGCTGGAGCTGGAACCTGTACTAACACCAGAGCTGGAGCCAGAGCCGATACTGATTCTGGAGCTGGAGCCAGAGCCAGTGCCGATACTAGAGCTGGATCCAGTACTGATTCTGCTGCTAGAGCCGGAGCCAGATGTTCCATTGCTAATCATTGTGACAGTTGAGTGCACTCTTCCACTTCCTCCTCCTCCTGATGATGATGATGATGATGATGTGATGATCTGCCTGTCCAGGTCTCCTCCCAATCCCATATCCACCTCACCCAGTCCGATATCTACTTCTCCTCCAGTGCCTGTGCCTGTACTAGTGATCGTGATGGTCCGGGAGCCATCAGGGCGTGAGGTCGACTCGTCGTAGTATGTTTCGTATCCGTTCCCGTATCCATCGTAGCCTTCGTATGGGTCTTCGCCATAATTTGTTGTAGAACTGGAAGATGAAGAGGATGAAGAAGAGGAGGAGGATCTACTCGAACTGCCCTGGCCTCCTGTTCCACTAGTGATAACTGAGGTAACGCGACCGCTATCCGGAACAGGCACCTGGTAAACACAGTAAACAGACACTTTTTTACCGCTAGGCTAGAGATTTTCTGATTCAGTGATATTCAGTTTCACTCCAGTTGAGCCCAGATAGGAATATTTCAGTTTCACTGTGTAGAAATTCTCTGCAATCTAATGCTGGGAACTGTGCGAGTCCATCTACAGTACTTTTAAGCAACAGTCCCGCTCTTTTTATTCATTAAATATCTTTTTACTTGCAAATATGCCAAATTATGGAATAGAAATGGCTAACAAACAGCTAACAGAAATGGCTAACAGTTTAATGATGACTTTGAGGATAAATATTACATTTTAATTTATAAAAATCTATGATTAATAATTGACTTTTTTGTTAATTAAAATAAAAAAGAAATTAAATATAGAAATATAAGATGAAGCTTACAGATAAAAAAATAAATAAAACTAAAATAAAAAAATTTAATGCTAAGCAGAAAAAACTTTTAAATTAAATACATTTAATACAATTAAAATGAATAGTAAAATTAAAAAATAAAACCCATTTAAAATATTAATATATACTATAAATAGTACATAAATAATACTAAAATAACACTGACCGTTAGGTCTTCAGTTTCGGTTTCAGTCCATTCATCAGTTGTCAATTCCGTTGTCTTTTCTGTGTCCATGTCCTCATAGTAGGGATATTCGTAATAGTAATCATCTTCTGTTTTCTGAAGAAAAAATGTGTGATTATTGAGTGTCATTATATGATAAAACACTGTAAAAAAAGGTAAAGAACTGATCAATGAGTCACTGATAATTGTGTTTTAGAATATGACAGAACACCACAATAGAATAAAAGAGTTACTAATATTAATATTGTAAATTATTTATTTGTTTTTAGCTTTCTTAGATAAGTGCATATGGGTGGTTGACTATATTCGATGTACTGTAGTCTCATGGAATGAGATCATTCAAGCTGCATCCATAATAATTATGTTAGCAAAATGCTGTTTAAACTAGTTTCAGATGGAATATAAAACGTCACACCGCATACTACCCATAAAGATATAAACATGCATATGGATCCATTTTGGAAATCTTAGCAATGCAGAAAGCTAATTATTTCAAAGCCTGAGGACATGAACATGAGTTCAGTAGAGTCTCTCAAGAGTCTCTCAAGCACTGACATCCTGTAATTATGGGAATTATGACTTGATGTGACTACAGCATATGTTAATTTGTTATTTGTTTTCCTCGATAAAAAAAGAGCAAAACCATTAGTGCTTATTTTATATTTAAAACATTCAAGTGAGAGCAAATACATGAAAACATATTTGAATATAAACAGTAAATATGTTGAATATAAAAGTAATATATGAATATAAATATATTTTAAAAGCACAATATTTGAAATATAACACTTAAGGTGGAACCAATGATTTTTATTTATTATATTAATATAAATGTTTTACATTATATTTTTATAAATATATATATATATATATATATATATATATATATATATATATATATATATATATATATATACGTGTGTGTGTGTGTGTGTGTGTGTGTACAAATTCTGACTACAAAACTAGTATATAAATATATTTTAAAAGCACAATATTGTAGGTGAGAGAAATGATTCAATGGATTTTAAAAAAAAGTATTATTATTTTTCTATTTTACTTTATTATTATATTTATAAAAATATTTTATAATAAGTAAATATCCATATACAGTATGTGTAGATATAAAACATAATATTCTGAATATTATATATATATAATAAAATGAATTATATTTAATAATTATATTTACTATTAAATTATTTATTATATTTATATGAATATTTTACAATAAATTTTCAAATAAATAAATAAACATATACAGTATATGCACATATATATTTGAAAAAAAAAACAAAGGAAAGGAGGGATTCCCTCTGATGAATCAGGCGGAAATCCATGTTCTCTCTTATCTAGCGAAAAAGAGAAGAACGTGAGGAATTCCAGCCGCTCGCCGACCTCTCACTCGGATCCCCCTTCTGCCTCTCTCTCCCTAATTCCCACACATTAGCAACGGATAACTCATCACGTTTTCATCTGTAGAGAGATTTCACTGATATTTAAACGATGGAAGTGGCTTTTGAAGGACTGGTCAAAGGTGCAGGAGCTTTTCTTTCATATTGCCCCCAACAAATGCCCCACACTCAGATTTACAGCTCCTGACACACACAGACGTGAAAAAGGTGAGCGCGAGGTCAGAAGACGGTTGTTTCCATGCCAACACACTGACATCAAAGCCCTGAAAGATGTAAAAGCCCATGCATGGCTGAAAATGCACCACATGCTGCAGTCACATGTATGTAATTTATTTTTACAGACATAACTCAGAGATAACTGCCATATGTTGGCCACAACAGTTTTCCGATAGGAAGCTTCTCCCTTTTGTGAAGATTACTGCCAGCTGTGGTTTGATTTTCGATTATGTTTCATTTATTTGTTAATTTATGTTCCTGAATATCAAATGGTAGAGTGTTTTCAGGGTGCATGCATATATGCAGAATGAGGGTTGGAAACACTTTTCCAAATGCAGTCAAATGAATTGAATATAGTAATCTATAACTGTGAGCTTCAAGCATCAAATCCACCAGAAACTCCAGTTTTATTAGTCACATAACCGATCGAACCAAGCGATCTTTAATCAGATGGAACAGGACGAATATTCGGAATAATCTGATCTAATCTGACCTCTGACCTGTAATCAGTGATGCCAGTAACGCGTTACATAGTAACGCGTTACTCTAATCTGACTACTTTTTTCCAGTAACGAGTAATCTAACGCGTTACTATTTCCAAACCAGTAATCAGATTAAAGTTACTTATCCAAGTCACTGTGAGTTACTATTTTAGTCATTTTCCTTTGTAAAAACCGACAGCTTATCAAAATTCTCAGCCCGAGTCCGGCTGGAGCCCGTGTTTTTTATTTATTTATTTTACTTTTTACATTGTTGCAGCCATTAAAATAGTTCAGTTTTGTTTTTAATGTCAAAGTAGTTATTTTTCGTTTCGTTTCTTTTTTATCCTAATTTAGAACAATGTTCAGAGCAATTTTTTGTTTGTTAAATTAAAGTTTATATAGGCAAGACAATTCAAGAGTTGGTTTGAGAGACTAGGCTATTAAACATGCGGTTAACTCACTGGGTCGTCACATAAAAAAATTAAAACTTTAATTTAACAAACAAAAATTGCTCTAAACATTTTTCTAAATGAACTCAATAAAGAAATGAAACGAAATATAACCACTTTGACATTAAAAACAAAGTAGGCTAGTTATTATACCACCACAAAGGCATTTCTGACGAGCTGAGGCAGGCTGATAGATTAGCCTACTGCTCGCAACGGCGCTCAAAACAACGAAACGGGCTACACAATCTAAAAAAAAAAAAAGGACATGCAGGTTGTCTTATAGCCTACCTTAGACTTCAGCTAAATTAATATAAATCCGATCTTCAATTCCCGCGGTATAGCCTATGCTCATTTAACGGAGTTTACATCAAAGCAAAAGATTCTAGCATTTTATTCAGCAGCCCATTTCAAATTCAAAGATCGCAATATGAGAGAGAGAGACCTAAGCACTGGTAAGATCATTAGTCTCATTAATTTATATTGAAGATGATTGTGTTTTGTGTGACTTATTTTAAAGTTTCATTAACGGCCATTTGCGTTGGCTTGCTTTACTCATTTGCAGCGATGTAGCAGTAGCACCGTCATATCTATCTGACTACACCATAACACGCTCTCACACATTTATTTCTTAATTATTTGCCAGGAGTAAAATTTACACATGTGGTTTAAACAACCAGATATATTTACATTTGTCCGGTTTAGTTTGAAATGCTTTCATGCACCTTCTGAATCGGTTTGTTTGAGTGATCAGAATTAAATACGTCTCGAAAGACTCTCGGAAGGCATTTAGGCCTAACGTTACTCCTGGTCATTTAGCAATCCGATAGATACCTGCTCAAAGAAAACGAATGAAGGAACCGGTTGTAAAAAGGCCATAACTCTAGCAGCTCCACTGAAGAAACGGACTCTTTAACCCTGCGCGAGCCATTTCTCGACAGTGGCGCAAGCTATAATGGTCTCATGTTGTTTCCACCAGCACATCTCATTGTTCATTTTAATTATTAAAATAAATATAAAACGAAGGAGAAGCCTAAAAAAGGGGCGTAAAAAAGTCGGGGCCGTCAGGCTCTGGCATAAATGCAATAAAGTGTGTTGCCAAAAACGGTTGTCATTTCTATTTTGAGGCGGCAGGGGTGTTGTCGGCAACTCCTGAATGTAACTAATAAAGTAACTTGTAATCTAACTTAGTTACTTTTAAAATCAAGTAATCTGTAAAGTAACTAAGTTACTTTTTAAAGGAGTAATCAGTAATCAGTAATCAGATTACTTTTTCAAAGTAACTGTGGCAACACTGCCTGTAATTACCTGAACCATAATCATACACCGTTTGTTCGTCGGCCAGAGGAAAACTAGCACCCCGACTGAGCCTGGTTTCTCCCAAGGTTTGTTTCTTCATTTCGTCACCTGATGGAGTTTTGGTTCCTTGCCAACATCGCGTCTGTCGCCTTTGGCTTTTGCCTTGCTCAATGGGGACACTAAATATTCAACTTTATTACTGGTCTGGCTGCGTTGACACTATACGGGAACTGAACTGAGCTGGATGATGTAAAAAGCACTATATAAAGATGACTTGACATAAATGTGAAATTATATTTTTACCTCTCATTTGCATTATATTGTGCATCTCTGCATTTCTTTTGACGCTCTTAGCTCCCATAGAGAATCAATTGAAATCGTTTGGTCATCACCGTGTTATTCAGCCTAAACTATTTTCTCATATTTTCACATGCTAAATCTCTCATCTTTCATTTAATGCCTTCTCTTCCTCTCTTCATAGCGCTCAGAGGATATTGGCATGTGAGTGAAGCCAGATGGACAGAGACTGAGTATGAACACTCAACTGACCCCATGAAATAAAACCTGTGCCATTTATGTTAATATACTCCAAACCGATGACAAAAAAAAAAAAAAAAGTGTTTTAAATGTTATTTCTAACAGAAAACTATTAGCACTTAATTTTGTGTCAAAACAATGTTTATTCTTTACATTTGAACATATAGGCAAGCCAAACTGAGCTCAAATGCTCAACAGGCCGAGACCTGCTTCTGTGCTCTCATTTCCACCCTTTATCACTCTCTCGTTCGTTCTTTCTCTGAATGATGAGGTCATGCGTTCGGTTGGAAAAATAAATTCTACATTGCTTGCAGCTGGGTCTTTTCCGATGAAATGGAAAGAGCCATAAAGAATTAATATGCCTGAAACGTACACACACAAGTGTGGGCAGGTATTATTACTCCGTTTTAATTTGTTTCTCATTCCTAAGACTGAATAAAACAGAATAAATGTATAAATAGTCAAACAGTGAGTGCTTTGTGCTGTCAGATATGCCAACTGTAACACCAAAACCAGATTTCTACATTTTCTGAAGAAAACCTGAGCAGTACTTGCACTCATAATAAATTAACGGCTCACCCTTATGACCTCCGGTCAAAACATATCTGTTGTGAAAACTGCCATGGCTAGGGATTATTGCTAAGTACTTGGCTGATGTGAAGATTTAAAAGTGCTTCGGCTGTCCAAACACTCAACATGTTTCTGACTTCATTTGAGCTGATCTCGACAGGCTACAAGAAACTGATCTCTGCTCTCTGTTTTTTCTTTGGTTTTGTTCAGACTGGGCCGAACAGAACGCCAAGGACTCTAGGACGCCCTTAAAGGGTTACTTCACCGCTTTTTCATATTAAACTATGTTATTCCCTTAACTAAAACGAGTTGATAAATACCTCTCTCATCTCAGTGCGTCCACTTAATCTCTCTGACGCGCGGTGATGATCTGATAGCATTTAGCTTAGCCCACTAAGCCCAGTTCATTCACTATGGTACCAAACAGAGATCAAGTTAGA
Source organism: Pseudorasbora parva (assembly GCF_024679245.1). Lineage (NCBI taxonomy): Eukaryota > Metazoa > Chordata > Actinopteri > Cypriniformes > Gobionidae > Pseudorasbora > Pseudorasbora parva. The sequence continues at coordinate 8,628,225 of NC_090189.1, read as the reverse complement.
AATACCAAACACCTCCACTTAAATACAGTTACACGAATAGTTGAACGATCAAGTATGGTGACAATATAAAACGTGGTACTTCTCTAATCGGATTAAAAAGGAGAACTATAATGTATGGCGGATTAGCACTTCTGAGAGTACTTCGGCTCGGCGCAGTAAAAAGTCCCGGCCGAAACATCTTTCCTCACACCTCCCCCTCACTCTCTCATTTCTGTCAATAGAGAGATGTTCGTCCTCGAGACTTGATCGTTCCACTATTCGTGTAACTGTATTTAAATAGGGGAAACGTGGAGGTGTTTGGTACTTCTAACTTGATCTCTGTTTGGTTCCATAGTGAATGAACTGGACTTAGGGAGCTGAGCTAAGCTAAATGCTATCAGATCGTCACCGTGCGTCAGAGAGATTAAGTGCACGCACTGAGACGAGAGAGGTATGTATCAACTCGTTTAAGTTAAGGGAATAACATAGTTTAATATGAAAAGGCAGTGAAGTATCCCTTTAAGCTGTTTGTGCACCAAAGTATATTTTTCAATTGTTTTCAATGGGAATTGTATTGACGTTTTTCATTTTATATATCAGCGAAAATCATATACTAGTAACTAGGGGTGTAACAATATATCCCCAAATAAAAATTATGCACATTTTGTTTCACCCCTACTAATAACACTTCCATAGACATTCCATATCATATCAAGCAAAATGTCTCATTTGCTTTGTCGCCGAAGCACTCCAGCTCCTGCAGTCAGAGTGGCGGCTCATCATGGGAGGCAAGAACAACCCGCGGGGGGAAAAACGCGGCAACACAGTGCAGTTGAACTCTGTTGACATTTGACAACGCGTCGCTTCTTTGCTCTGATTGGTTGTAGGTCTATCCAATTGATGTCTTTCCTGTTTCGGTGGAAACACGCCCCATAATCACAGCCCAATGGAGCAGTTTCAGACTCATATTCTGACTAGAATTGAGTATGACCATGTCAGGCTAGCTCATCCAGGTACTACAAGTTATCTTGACCGGTACTACTTCTATGCTTAACGCTGGTGCCATCTTGTGGCTGTTAAATACTTAAACATCCATGGCTACAATGGAAGACTTCAAGGATGGCTTCCTTTATAAAGTTTTAAATATGGATATTTTTCTTACACAAAAGCATCAATTCGAATCAGAAGGCCTCTATTAACCCATCGGAGCCGTGTGGAGCACGTTATTTGACGGACAGTTGCATTTTTTATGGACTTCAAAAACAGCTACAACTACTGCTAGGATTAACGTTAGCCTGGACTTTTTAAATATAACTCCGATTGTATTTGTCTGAAAGAAGAATATCATATACACCTATAATGACTTGAGGGTGAGTAAATCATAAGTTCGGTTTCATTTTTGGGTGAACTAACCCTTTCAGCATTCATTTTCAACATTTAGCAGCAGTAGATAAAGGCTTAAAGCAGTTTGGAACTGTTTTTCCGTTTGGAAGCTTTGCGTAAGAGCAAATAAAATATTTAATCTCAAGACAATATTTTGTGTCTAATTTATTTGAGACTAGTAGCCGTGTAATAAGCGGGCTAATGTACACCCAGCCGGTTGTTATGCAGAATGAACCCCCCTGATCACTCTGTCAGAGGTTATTCTGCGATAACAACCGGTTGGGTGTACATTAGCCCTTACATATATATATAAAGGGGAATAGCACGTGGTTACATTTACTGAGGTGACATTACAAACACCTCAGTAAATGTAACCACGTGCTATTCCCCAAATGTGCCGAATCTGCGAAATGCAAGGTTGAGTAGGCAAATCCATAGTTAGAGACTTGTACCTCCATTGGTAAAAAAAAAAAAAAAAGACAAGTTTTTGCCAATTATGATCGAGTATTTCAAGTTTAGCAATTAGGAGTGTTGATAAAAGTAACATGGCAGAGGAGGCAAGACTCCATTGGTATATCAACTAATCATCGAAGAGATGTAAATTATGTGACATTAGTTTAAACTAATACCACTGACTATGTATGGAGAGTAGATATAATAAACATTTGATCATAAACTAGTGACGGAAAACTCCATTCCTCTAGGCTACAGCAATCAACTTCACGAAACGGCCAACATGCTCTTTTAAAGAACAGAGGGGTGGATTTTTGTGACTGAAATTATGTCTTTTTCTGTACATTTTCTGTCAAATAAAAAAAGCAGTTTAAAAGTGACGCTAAAATGTTGTGTACCTCCTCTATATTAAAACCCATCAGCTGCCACTGTCTGCAGCGAGGCGTTTTCAGAAAAGTGCCTGGCCTTTTCAGCTGGCTAAAAAAGCTTTGGTGGCACAGCCGTATCGCTCTTCCATCTCTAAAGGGAATCCTGGAGGAAGTGTATGAACTTACAGATTTATCAGTGTTTGGGTCTTGGTTCTGGGGCTGTTCAGGGGCAGGAACCTCACAGTCGGGGCTGTAGTGCTCACAGTAGTCCAACGCAGCACGATGGTCCGATACAATCATCAGTTGCTGGATGTCACCCTAGAAACAGAAAAATCAGCCATTATAACTTCTGAAAAGAACACAAAACAAATATAAAGGATTGACATATCTTTATACTAGATCTAGGGCATGTAAAAGGAAACATGAGGCAGTGGATCAGCCAACGTTTTACTCCCTATAGACCACAGTGAATGCCAAATCTAATTTGATACAAATGAAAACAAGGATGTTATGGATTGAAGTGCAGTCCATTTAATCCACCATAAAAAAGCAGTTATATGTCATACAGCATACAGGGCTCATTCATTCATTTACTAAGAAACTATTTTTATTGTTTTTTATTTGAATCATTTTAATGATATATTGAATAATAATAGTAATAATAATAACAATAATATGTGTGCTTGGCAATTATCACAATATAATTAATCGCATCTAAAATAAAAGTTTGTGTTTACATAACGTGCGTGTATTGTGTATAATTATTATATATAAATTATATATATTATATATAAATACACACACATGCATGTATATATGTATAATTTATATATGTTATATTTATATACAAGATAAATTATATAAATATATATATATATACATATAAAATATAGGCCAACACATGAAATAATATATAATTATACACAGCACACACACACACATTATGTTAACACAAACTTTTATTTATATAGCGGTTACTGAATTAGTCTGACTCACTGAACCACTATGTAACCAATTATTGAGATGAATTATTTGGATGAATACAGTTGAACTGTTCACAGAAAAACCTTAATAAGAACTGTTATACCAAAAAAGTATACCAATGCATAAAGAATCAAACAGCAGTCACACATCTGGATGAGCTGGGCATTCATATGAGGAAGGAAGTATACCAGGAAGTAAAAACATCACATCAAACTCATCCAAAACTCAAAACACACACAGAAACAGAGGAGATAGCTGAGCTATCCGCAAAACAGCTGTACCCTTTCATTCAATAACCATGGTTTTAGGAGGGAAAAAAATTAATAGAGCATGGAAAAGGGATGAAACACCTGTTTCAATAGGACAGGAAACACACACACACACACACACACCGAGTTAAAGTGGGTCACAGACTGGGAGGAGAGAGTTGAGTCAGAAACTGAGCAGATCCCAAATATGTCCATTTAAATTAGGGCACAATGACCAGCACCTGTACACGTACACACAGACACACATACACACATCACAGGTTTTACTATCCTTGTGGGGACATGTGGAAAAGTTCCCTTACCATATGAAAAGGTCATTTTGTGTCATGACCGATGTAATCTGATTCCAATTCATTTTCTGTAGAGCTTCTGAATTTGTTTAATAATTGATGGATTTTACAACTGTAGCACTGCTATTTTCCTGCTTTGCAATAATCCGTATTGTATACAGCGCTATATATAAAAAATTACTTGACTCACAAACAAAATGACCCTTTTGAATCAGTCAAAAAGACTGCTGCAGTAGTTAAAGATAAACGTTAACAAATGGCTTTTCTTTTTCTTTCAAATTTTCTTTTAATTAAATAATAAAAACATTAAAATATTGTGGCATCAGCTGAGACATTTGCTGTGTTGGTTTGTGCGTATAATTGTTTTAATTTGTTATGTCGTTTGACCCATTTTAGTTTGTTTTGAAAGTTTATACAGTTTAACTAAATAGAGCGAAACTTCTTCAAAAGCCAATGTTGCATCATCATTATAAAAAATAGTATTGTTTAGATGTATTTATAAATGTGCAGGAATTACCACAGTGATTTATTGTAGCAGTAAAACTCATATATCAGTCTAATCTGAGACTTTTCCTTGTTATACATGCACAAATACACATTTTTCCCACAGCAATCCAAGGAAACTTGTACAAGCAGGCGGAGAAAATGTAGGCAAAGTGAGTGTGAACTCAGAAAGATGAATGTCTGGAACTGGCATGAGTTTAGAGTCAAACATGAAGAGACTAGCGCACACACACATTACCAAATAAAGAAGATTTAATTCATCATGGGAGAGAGAGAGAGAGAGAGAGAGAGAGAGAGAGAGAGAGAGAGAGAGAGAGAGAGAGAGAGAGAGAGAGAGAGAGAGAGAGAGAGAGAGAGAGAGAGAAAGAGAGAGAGAGAGAGAGAGAGAGAGAGAGAGAGAGAGAGAGAGAGAGAGAGAGAGAGAGAGAGAGAGAGAGAGAGAGAGAGAGAGAGAGAGAGAGAGAGAGAGAGAGAGAGAGAGAGAGTTGTGCAGAAGGCTCTCTGGGCTGTGTGGAGATTTGGCTGCATGTGACCAGACAGAATCAGCACACTAAAACACAAGAGCAGCGGAACATGATCCACAGAGAAAACTGGAAGACAAAACGACCAAACAGCTGAACAGAGAGTTCTAGATGACACATTACATAACAGAGAGAATTATGGGTAAAATAAAATAATAATAGTTCTCAGAGAAACTTGTGCAGATGTTAACATGACAAGTTTTACTTTAAAGGAACTGTATGTAAGAAATGTTTTTCAGTTAATCATAAAATGGCCCTGATATGTCACTAGACATGAAGAAATCATGTTAATTTCAAACACTTATATCCCTGATAACAGTAGTCCGACCAGGATATTGTCATTTAAAAGTTGTTGCAGCTCTCAACTGATGTTGATGTTTTGGCCTGAAGCTCCGCCCTCCACCTGTCGACCAATCACGAAGTCAGTAGGGTTTCGGCATCCGGGTTGCCAGATCTGCTTTAGTTACCACAGCTGCAGATCAACAAAGGTTCCTGCTGATCCTGCAGCCGATCTGGCAACCTCGAGTCGGGGAAGGGGAGAGGGGATACACCGCTCTACAGTCATTTGAAACTGATTGCAGTACCAGTTTTGGCCACAATCTTACATACACTTCCTATAAGCTACCTTTACTTGGTAGTCACTAGTGGTGTAACGGATCACAAAACGTTTTAAGTCACAGAACGGATAATTTTTCGGATCAGCAAAAAAAAGCAGCATAGATACAAATAAGGTCTAACAGTAGTATTCTGGTACAGAAATATAACAAGTGTAAAATAACACTATAGTGTTTTGTTCGCTGTATTAATTAAATATAGATTAATCTTTGTTAAAGGTGCCTTTTGTTGTTTGATTAACAATGAAAGAAAGCAGCAGGTATTTATAGGCCGCTGTCACTTTAAGACGAGAGAATGACCTGGCTGCAGCCTGCAGAATGGGGCAAATCTGATTTCTTTCTCAACAGTTTACGTTCACTTAAGACATAACTGACTGTGTTTACAAGAATAATTGCAGAGATGGGTATTTTGACAATTTTGTGTGTCCATTCAAGTGCAAGGAGACTCGAAAGAGGAATCAATTTGCTGTTCGCGCAATCTGAAACGAACCTTCTTTGCCTAAAGGTAACAGCACGCGTTCTCTTTTCCCTCCTCTTGAACTTGAATGGTTTAAAATCATCTGAATGTTTAAATTGGTTAAAAAGTTTAAATCGTTTCACACGTGCAAACGATACACTTTCACTCTATGATGTGGAAAACTTTCCAATCAATCTGCAAATCACATGTATGGAGAGCCTTGAGGCCTGGTCTATATGGATCATGGATTAACTATGATCTGTTGCACCCATAGTCAAATAACTTAAAAAGTGATTAATGGAACCTGTTGTCACAATTGAAATAAATTAATTGTTAAGAAATAAATTGTTTTAATTAAACCGTTTAAGTTCAGTTCTGTTGGCATAATAATTTTGATCATTGCATATTTTATAGTTTAAATGCATAGTTTAATGCCGTTATGTTTGACATTTAAAAAAGTTTCTGTAATATTAAAGTTTTTGTGGCATTATGCTGAAGAGTAGATACATGAACAATGTAAAAAATAAATCCATAAAATAACAGAAAAGGTACTGGCAGCTCATTACCTGGACATTGTATTTTTGTTAACCCTAACATGGTGAAGATCAAAATTCTAAATAAATGTAAATAATAATAAATAATAATTCTGTTCACGAAAAATCACTTTAATTAAATCACTCATTTATTTTATTAATTTATATAATTATGTTCTTAAAATGCAATTTATATAGATTTTTATTTAGCAAGGATTAATTACATTTATAAAAACTTTCTTATGCTTTATGCTTTTAATATTAATATTTCATATTTTATTAATATTAAGAGGAGGAGGAGGAGGAGGAGGAGGAGGAGGAGGAGGAGGAGGAGGAGGAGGAGGAGGAGGAGGAGAATAAGGATAAGAAGGATGAGAAGGATGAGAAGGAGAAGGAGAAGGAGAAGGAGAAGAAGAAGAAGGAGAAGGAGAAGGAGAAGAAGGAGAAGGAGAAGGAGAAGGAGAAGAAGAAGAAGAAGAAGAAGAAGAAGAAGAAGAAGAAGAAGAAGAAGAAGAAGAAGAAGAAGAAGAAGAAGAAGAAGAAGAAGAAATCAAAGCAGAATATTAGAATGATTTCTGAAGGATCATGTGACACTGAAGACCGGAGTAAAAATCAGAGGGAAAAATCCATCACAGAAAAAAAATACATTTTAAAATATATTCAATTAGAAAATAGTTATCTTAAAGTATAATAATATTTCACATTACTGTTTTTATGGTATTTTTGATCAAATAAATGCACTCTTAATGAGCACAAGAGAGTTCTTTCAAACAATTTGACCCCCCTGAACTTCTGAAAAGTATATTTGCATTAGCTTTTTCTCCAAACAGTGTAAGTAGCATCAGTGTCTGTCCTGGTTTCATTCCCTGTTTTTGTTCTATTTGTCACTCATGACATTTTCCGAAGGCTTATACTGTAGGAACAATGACTGTAGTCATTTCTCGTTGGCTGTTACTCTGGATTGTTTGCCAGTGTAAACATGTGTTTGGACTTGACACCAGATTCAGATCCAAAAATCCAGAGTTCCTAAATCCACACACACTTCAAACATTTTCAACTGGCCCAAAACACACAAAGACAAATCTACTGTCTTAATGTAAACTAAATATAATCACTGTAGATTAGTGAGCTTTATTTTTAGCAGGCACTCTTATACAAAGCAAATTACATGAACACAATGGTAAAAGACTTTTCAGCTAGCACTGAACAACTATCTTGTAACATCCAAAATAAAATCAGATGAGCCATAAGCTTAAAATAAAACGTTTGGGATTTATAAACAATATATAGTCCATCATAAATCCCCATTTCCCTTGAATCTATGATTAATCTCAGTCATCTTCCGCTGTTCATAAGCTAACAATAGCACAAACTGAAGTCATTTCTCTCTGTCATCTGGGTCTGTAAAATGAACCCTTGGAATTCACTCCAGATCTTAACATACAATATTTCTGTTTGCATAGCATGAAAGGAGAAGAGCAGAAACAGAAGAGGAGCGAGAGAGACACAGAGGCGTACAGAGACAACTGATCTATTCTGAGATTTCTGTGTCTGAGAGGAGTTAATCACCTTAATGTGGGACAGAGAGAGAGAATAATAGACATTGCATTGTCAGCAACTTTGAAATACGAGCGCCTTTTTCGCCAAAACTCCCCACATCTCTCTCTGGAGTCCAAGCTAACTGTTTCAGCAGCTGCCTGTGGCGACGTGCGCAGCCAAAACTGTGCGCGCGCACACACACACACACACGTTTAAATGCTTCAAATCGGCACAACTTTTTCAAAAATTAGTGTCACATGACTCTGCTCAACAGAAGGGGGCGATAGACTGCACTGCTGCAAATAAGCAAATATGGAGAAACAATCCCAAACTTTTCTGGTAAGGAGCCCAGAGTACAACACGTTCCCTTCAGTGCTTGAAAACATCTCGATTCCTTGTTCTGTCCCTCATTTCAATACACATGCAACATACTCTCTCACACACACACTTTGGGTGAATCTCAGGAAAACATACGTCTTTTATTATATCAATTCATTTTATTATTCTATATTATTATGTTATAATTATATACATATATAAAGCTCTGGAAAAAATTAAGAGACCACTTAACATTGATTTTTCAATGTTAAGTGGTCTCTTAACTTTTTCCAGAGCTGTGTGTGTGTGTGTATATATATATATTATATATATATATATATATATATATATATATATATATATATATATATATATATATATATATATATATATATATATATATATATATATATATTCTAAAGTTACTTTTAGAATATTAAGTATTATAATGTACATTGTTATTAATATTACTTTATATTATATAATTTATAATTAATTATTATTATTTCTAATTTATATGGCATATGTTCTATATGTTTATTATCATATTAATGTAATATATTAATATTATATTGGATATAGTTAGTAATACAAATTGCATTATAAATATAATACATTTACTTATAATATATAATAATACATATATATATATATATATATATATATATAATGTATAACATTATTAATATCATATAGCAGTAACATTATTGTAGTGCCAATCTTTTGAGTATTTGTGTAATTCTTATTATTCTCAATGGTGATTCTTATTAATGTAATACAGTATTTAACTGTTCTGTTAAAATCAGCATGATTTAAAGGTACCAAACATAATAATACTTTTTTTTTAAATTATTATTTTTTTGCACTGCATTCCTGTCAAGTCACCTTTATTTAAATAGCGCTTTATAAAATACAGATTGTTTCAAAGCAATTTGTGGGGAAATGTGTTTAATTATCATAAAAATTACAACACTATCTAAAACATTTTAATGGTCCTTAAAAACAGGTTAATTTATACTGATTTTGGAGTTAAATGTGACCCAGATACCATCTTGACAAGCTGTGTTAGATTCTCCCACACATACACACTCTGTCCAGTTTAACTGGAGTTTTCAGGCTATTGAGGTCTTGTACTTATTAGGTTTGTTTAAAAATGACATCATCGCAGCTGCTTATGACCTCATCAGCCTAAGACACGGGAAACAGACCGCATGTGATCCGCATTAGAACATGGACTCTCGCAGTGGGAGAGATTGCACTTATTATATTTAACAAAGCAGCATGAAACTCGCCACAAGAACGACTAAATATCTGGCCGAACTCAAGACCACAATCGCCACATGCACAAGTGTGACTGTGTCCACACACACATCCAGGCAGCGTCTGGCCATTCTCAAGAGTAAAAAAACAAAACAAAACAAAAAAAAACCCCAGAAACCAAACCATTCAATGACGTGAACACACACACTGGTAGCGTCTGGAGACCTTTAAGATCTTTGCCAAAAGCAACAGGCACGTCTACCACAGCATTTTCCCTACGTTCCTTTTGTCCACCAACCCTCCCTCAAATTTTGCTACTTCATTTCTCCCATTCCCCATCAATCACCTACACTTTCACTTTTCCATTTAATTATAATGGCATCTCCAGCCCGGCAACAAAATGTGCCTCAAATGCAGCATTGAACGCTGGGCTATTTAGATTGTGTTTTTCACAAGGAACCATAATAAGTTGATGTTTCTTAAAGTGATGATACACAGGGAAACTTTTGAGCATGTTGCTTGGGCATTTTCCATTGAGAATGGGCAACAAATTTCTATCTGGATACTTTCTATCGGTTGTGGGCCCTGTGTCTCACCTGTTGACTGTAACATTGCTCATAAAGATGCCCTGTGTATCATCAGCTTTAGGCCCTGTTCACACCTGGTATTTAGATGCGTTTTGGCTGATCAGATCACAAGTGACACTAAATACAGGTCTAAAACATTTTGAGCTTGTCCACAGCTTAAACACTTACAGAGGTAGACAAAAACACACTCGACCGGATTGCTTTCGTAAAGTAGACGCTCCAAAAGTCTACTTTCCACCTACTCTAATGTGTAAACATTATGGGAAGCACATTTCTTTAGAAACTTTGTCGGCTGCAGGAGTTTTGTTTGATGGAAAAACGTTCCAAGCACAATGTTCTCTGGCCATTCCTGATTTCTAACATGCATTTAGTGTTCGGTGTGGTTTTACAGATATCAGAGCAAAAACTAAAGCCTCCCCTCAAGAAATCAGGACAGAAGTGGTTTAAAGTGGACAAAAGAGACCGATTAAAACAGCTGGTGCAAACAGGAATGTGTCTCCCTCATCTACTTGTGAGCCGATCGGCCAAAATGCATCTTAAAGGGTTAGTTCACCCAAAAACGAAATTGATGTCATTAATGACTCCCCCTAATGTCGTTCCTCACCCCTAAGACCTCCGTTCATCTTCAGAACACAGTTTAAGATATTTTATATTTAGTCCGACAGCGTATCTAAGTGTATGCACACTATACTGTCATTTTGCTGAATAAAGTCGAAGTTTTTGTTATTTTTGGACCAAAATGTAATTTCGATGCTTCAAGAGATTACCTTTCTGGACAGTATAGTGTGCATACACTTGCAAACACTCTCGGACTAAATATAAAATATCTTAAACTGTGTTCTGAAGATGAACGGAGGCCTTACGGGTGTTGAACGACATTATTGAGTCATTGTTGAAAGAATTGTTCTTTTTGGGTGAACTAACCCTTTAATATCAGGTGTAAACAGGGCCTTAATTGTTCTTGCTTATTCATGCAGGGAGTGTTTATGCATTCGATTTACATCCCCCTATCCCCCTAAACAGCCCCTGCCCCCAAACCTACCCATCACATTCTGTATGATTTATAAGCATTTTGAAAAGTGGGGACATGGTTAATGTCCTCATATTTCACCCTCTCCTTGTAATACCTATGTCATACCCATGTCATTATACACATTTGTGTCCTGATATTTCACAAAACAAGCACACACACACACACACAGACACAGACACAGACACTCACACACTTCTGCTGACCTGTACATGTGCTGTGGAAACCCCCTCAATGATGTCATGAGACATGAGCCTCAAACGCCTCATCCTGACCAGAACTTTCCACAAAAACATCACCTTTGTCTCTCTGTGTGCGAGAGATTTGTTATGAAGCAAACTTTTCCATCTGATACAAGCCTAAAACTGATAACAGTATGATGCTGTAGGAGATTGAAGATGATAAACATTTGCCTTGCCATCTGCGTTCTACATAGAAATAGCAACAAACGTCTTTTGAAACAGAAACAAACGTATGCGTGGCTGATTTGAAAAGAACTACATTGGCAGAAACTCGCTACACAAATTGCACTGCTCATTTGAAGCACATAAGATATACTCAACTCATAGTTTAATGTTAGCAAGAGGATAGCATAAAATAATAGGCAAAAAATATTTAGAATATAAAAATACTGTGTTCTAGTATGCAGTTTCTACATCATTACATAGTATATTTAAATCAGTGAGAACCATCATAATAAATAGATTCCACCAGAGTTTAATGTTAAAATGATGGTAGCATAAAATAATAAGCAAAACACAAAGAACACACACATATTGGGTGCATTTGAGTTAAAAAAAATTATCAAAACTGTAAAAACCAAACTCTTGCTGGGCCAATAACATTGTGTATAGAGTCGGTGGGCGGGGCCATAATGACGATGGCCGAGTTGCGTTTGCGTGCTTCTAGTAAACACAGAAACTGGCGAACGGCGGCTGTCTTTCGAATCAGATTTGACCGCGACTCTGGAAGACTTGGAGTTAAGCTTTTCTCTAAGAAAAGAACAAAGAACGGCACTGAAGTCATTCTTAAAAAGGGAAGATGTGTTCGGAGTTTTGCCGACCGGATACGGTGAATGTTTAATCTGTCAACAAGCTCTGTTTCACCTTCGTTGCTCTAGTTGGTGTAGCGTTATCCTATCGCGTGCAGAGGGAGTTTGAAAGACAACCGTTTATCCCGCCCCTCGGATTGAGCTGTCAATGGTGAGTTTCCAGACCAAACATCTTGATGTGGGTCTGGCTTGTCAGGCTAGTCCATTAGTGCATACAAATGAAATTCAGTGCATTCTGAGACTGTCTATTCAATAAAGTACACATGCCGTCGATTTCATCCCCAAAAAAGAGACGTCTTAGAGCATAATTTTGAAACCTACAGTTCAGGTAAAAAATAATTATGCAAATACTGTCTAAAGGCGCGTTTCCACCGCGGGAACTTTCCCCAGGAACTAGAGACTTTGGGGTGGTGCTCTGTGCATTTCGACCGCAGGAACCGGGGTTTAATTTAAGTTCCGGGTAAAAAAATTCCCCTCAAAACGGCCCTGCTCTCGAGGTAGTACTTTTTCATAGTTCAGGACCTTTCGGGGGAGGGACTTGGGCACTGAACATGCTGATTGGTTCAGTTCACGCAGCATTTTATTTCAACCTAAAAGTCAGTCGCGGTGCATGCAGTAAGACTCGTTCACTATTTGAATCAACAATGGAGTTTAAAAAATACGACTGATTATCTGACGACGAGGTTCAGGCTTTATTACGTTTATATGTGGAGGACGAAATCCAGTGGGAACTGGAAGGCCGCGCGCAGTCCTACGTCACCGGACTCATCTTCACGGTACTTTAGACTGCGATGGAAACGCAGACAGCAGAAGTGTTTCTGGAACAAATTGTTCCGGGTAATTTTGGTTTAAACAGGGCTTAAATAGGTCAGCTCACAAGGTTTTGGAACAGAGATAATGTGTGAGGTCTCCTAAATTATGCAATATTTCTCTTTTTTTAAAGAAACAACCAGAGAAATTTAAGCAGGAAAACTAACAACTGAATAGATCTGCTTCATGAAAACAACACACCACCTAGTGTACGCTTTTTGTTGAATAGGTCTATATGATTATGAATATGTCTATATGATTATGAATATGTCTATATGATTTTCAGATTCACCATTATTCCTTTCTGTCTTTCGTCTCTTCTCTCTCTCTGTTTATCTTAGAGGTCCGTAGTGAAATTTGTCTGCATTTAAGGGAATTGAATTACATGTGCAGACTCTGAAATGAAATATGTTTTAGTTGTGTAGGTGAGCATATACGGCGGGGGTTTGGTTAAGGTTCTGTGGTGACTCGGTGTCTCGCTCTGTGGAAAAAACATACACAGCTCTTTCCATTTTCTCCAAACACTTCAACTTCAAACAGAAAGGTAGACCAAACCTTAAAGACACATCAGCATTCCACGGACCCAGTGTGTCTGCGGTCAAAGCCCTCGGGATGAGCACTGACATTACTTACAGTCCTTCTGAATGACTCACATCCACTCATGGACTGTTCCAATCCCACAAACCTTCAGTTTTTGCCATCAAGACACACTGATACAGTAAAAAATTAATAAACATTTCTAGAAAATGTCCTTTCTTATGCAGTGCCAGGGTGTTGCTGACGCTGCTAAGGTGTTCAAAGAAGAAATCATAGGAGTATACTATGACATAATTACTATGTAAATAGTATGAAAAGAGCCTATGCAATGATTTTCATTAGATACAAATGGAACTTTTACTATAGCGAATAATTTGCCTACACTTAATTAGTCTTGAAAATGAAAAATCAAGTCAAGCACATTGCATTGTGGGAAAAAGTATTCCACCTAGTTTACTCGGTGATGGTATCACATTTAGGCAAATGTAGTACATTTTTTGGGTAATTCAGTCTATGCATACAGAAAATGTGCATACTGTTCACATACTACATGGTGATGGAAAATAATATGAGATAGGAGGAAAAAAATGTTTCAATGTTTTTGTGTTCACTTATAAAACACAAAAAATATAACTTTGTGCTCACTTTCAAAACTATTGCATCCCCCCAGAAATGTTGCGTTTGTCCACACATTTACATTTTCTCAAAAAACATTTGTTCTCTAATTAGTTCTCCAGAAATGTTGTGTTTGCTCGCAAAACATTTGTATTTTTTTGCAAAACATTTGTTTTGTCTTGCAAAACTATTGTGTTCACCCAGAAACTTTGCAATTTGTTCCCAAAACATTTGCATTTCCCCAAAAACATTTGCTTTCCCCCAGAAAATGTGCAATTATTTTCAAAACATTTGCGTTCTCTCGCAAAACGTTCAAATTTCCCCAGAAAGTTTGCGTTAGCTCCAAAAACATTTGGGCTAGTTTGTTTAACATTTAAATTTTCTCGCAAAAAATTTGTGCTCTCCTGCAAAACATTTGCGTTCTCTTACAAAACTTTTGCGCTCCCACAGAAACTTTGCAATTGCTTGCATAACATTTGCGGGTTTTTTCTCACAAAAAATGTTTTTCCCACAAAACTGTTGCGTTCCCAGAAATACTTTGTATTTGCTCGCATAACATATACGTTTTCTTGCAAAACTATTGCGTTCCCAATAGAAAATTTGCATTTATTTTCTAAATATTTGCGTTTTCTCGCAATATTTTCAAGTTTCCCCCAGAAACTTTGCATTAGCTCCAAAAACATTTGCGTGTTCTCGCATTACATTTGCATTTTTCTTACAAAAAAATTCCTACAAAACTATTGCATTCCCAGAAAAATGTGCGTTTGCTCGCATAAAATTTGGGTTTTATTGCAAAACATTTGCGTTCCCCCTGAAATTTTGTGTTCATTCTCAAAACATTTGCATTTTCGCGCAAAAAAAATTCTGTCACGAAACTTTTGCATTACCCCATAATTTTTTAATTTGTTCCCAAAACAGAAACTTTATGTTCATTTGCAAAAGTAATGAAATATAGTTTTTTTTCTCCCATCTTATATTAGTTCAAACACAAAAGTTTTGAAAGAAAATACAAAGTTTCTCAGGGAAATACAAACTTTTTGTTGACATGCAAAAGCATTGAAATTATTTTTTGTCCCATATAATTTTTTTATCATCAACATGCCCCTTTGGGGGACATACTACACAAAGGGGACATGCTACATATCAGGGAGCAATACAGTCTGACCAAAAATACAAGCAAAGCCACGCTTCAAATGCAATGTATACTTATTTTAAACGTTTATGGTTGACCTGCCCATTACACACATATGCACACAGGACAGTCTATAAATCCTTGTGGCACAGGGTAACCCTACAATCTTACATTAGCACTACATAACCACAACTAGGTGCAAAACAAACACAAGCCCGCTCCTTTCTCATGTCTCCACTTGACAGTCACAGAGAGATGCTAAAATACTTAAACACTCAGTGAAGACCACAGACACACATCCACAGACCCCTGCTAAAGACCATGAACAAACTGACCAACAAGACCAAAGAGACACGGCTCACAGGAGTCTCAAAGATTTCTAGTTTCTGAAGAAACTCAAACTGGACATCAAGATGCCAAAATCTTCAATCAGAAACAAGAGTTCATCGCAAAATCAACTCAAACATTTCTTGTCAAAGTGTTATGGACTAAATTATATTAAATATTATTCACATTCAAATTATAGCCTTCACTCAAAATCTATGTCAACAATTTTTTTCCCAAGAATGTTTTTGCTTTTTTTTTTTTGTAACATCAGACACAAAGCTGCTGATGATTGAGATGTGCCTTACAGTTTCAAAGAATGAAGAAAAAGCTTGCAGAGTTCCTCCTTACCTCAAACACCTCCTCGTCCAGGATACGCGTTCCGAAGACCACGATGCCTTTGGTGTCGATGATGGGATGAGGGCTTCTGGATAGTGTCCGTGTCACCTTTTTCTTACAGTCCAAAATCAGAGTGATGCTCTGTTTGTGAACGCTGATCGCCACACGGTGCCACCTGAGTAACACACACACACACACACACACACACACACACACACACACACACACACACACACACACACACACACACACACACACACACACAGGGTTACAGAGTGATCTCTGTCTGTCTGTCTATCTATCTTTCTACCTACCTGTCTGTCCATCCATCCATCCGTCTAACCACCTGTCTGTCCATCCATCCGTCTAACCACGTGTCTGTCCATCCATCCATCCATCTAACCACCTGTCTGTCCATCTATCTGTCCATCTAACCACCTGCCTGTCCGTCCATCCATCCATCTATCCACCTGTCTTTCGGTCGGTCCGTCCATCCATCTAACCACCTTTTTTTTCAATCTTTCCATCCATCTAACCACCTGTCTGTCCATTCGTCCAATTATCTAACCACCTGTCTGTCCGTCCGTACATCACACTAACCACCTGTCTGTCCGTCCATCCTTCCAACTAACCACGTCTGTCCGCCCGTCCATCCAACGAACCACCTGTCTGACCATCAGTCCATCTAACCACCTGTCTGTTCATCCTTCCATCCATCTAACCACCTGTCTATCTGTCCATCCATCGAACCACCTGTCTGTCCGTCCATCCATCTAACCACCTGTCTGTCTGTCCGTCCATCTAACCACTTGTCCGTCGGTCCATCTAACCACCTGTCTGTCCATCCGTCCATTTAACCACCTGTCCGTCTGTCCATCGAACCACCTGTCTCTGTCCGTCTGTCCATCTAACCACCTGTCTGTCCGTCCGTCCTTCCAACTAACCACGTCTGTCCGCCCGTCCATCCAACGAACCACCTGTCTGACCATCAGTCCATCTAACCACCTGTCTGTTCATCCTTCCATCCATCTAACCACCTGTCTATCTGTCCATCCATCGAACCACCTGTCTGTCCGTCCATCCATCTAACCACCTGTCTGTCCGTCCGTCCATCTAACCACTTGTCCGTCGGTCCATCTAACCACCTGTCTGTCCATCCGTCCATTTAACCACCTGTCCGTCTGTCCATCGAACCACCTGTCTCTGTCCGTCTGTCCATCTAACCACCTGTCTGTCCGTCCGTCCATCTAACCACCTGTCTGTCTGTCTGTCCATCTAACCACCTGTCCGTCCGTCCATCTAACCACCTGTCTGTCCGTCCAACCATCTAACCACCTGTCTGTCCGTCTGTCCATCAAACCACCTGTCTGTCCATCTGTCCATCAAACCACCTGTCTGTCCATCCGTCCATCTAACCACCTGTCTGTCCGTCCGTCCATCTAACCACCTGTCTGTCTGTCTGTCCATCTAACCACCTGTCCGTCCGTCCATCTAACCACCTGTCTGTCCGTCCAACCATCTAACCACCTGTCTGTCCGTCTGTCCATCAAACCACCTGTCTGTCCATCTGTCCATCAAACCACCTGTCTGTCCATCCGTCCATCTAACCATCTGTCTGTCTGTCTGTCCACCAAACCCCCTGTCTGTCCGTCTGTCCATCAAACCACCTGTCTGTCCATCTGTCCATCAAACCACCTGTCTGTCCGTCTGTCCATCTAACAACCTGTCTGTCCGTCTGTCCATCTAACCACCTGTCTGTCTATCTAACCACTTGTCTCTCCGTCGTCCATCCATCCATCCGTCTAAGAATCCACCCATGGTTTAGCATAATATATACATGTACTGTATATGTGTGGTTTTTCAGTGTTTATGTGGTTATATAGGATGTTACACCTGTGTCTGCTCACCTGTGCAGGTGCTGGCTCACACCAGTGTGACAGATTACATATGTCACACATCAAAGCTAATAATAAAAACCAGGCATTATGTAACTGGCCCTGAAGTTTTCAGCTTCAAGAATAATGCAACAAAGTCACAGAATATATTTCGGTTACACTTTATTTTGATGGTCCCTTTAACACATTCTGTTTACTATAAGTAAAGTTGCACCTACATATCTACTTACTCTCATTAGTGTGTTAGTAGTGTATTATTAGACTGGTGGAGTTGAAGAAGTAAGCTGACATGTTACAATGTTACTTATATAGTTACTTATATCCAATCAGAATGTTCAAAAGGGACCACTAAAATAAAGTGTTACCCATATTTCATGTTTAATATATAGCTTATCCAAGTATCTTACTTTCCGTCTGCCAAGTTGACCCCTCTGAAGAGCGGGTAGTCCTCTGGGCCGGGTTTTCCCAGGTGATCCTCGTACAGGAAGACAGGAGAGCGTCCCACTTCCAGACCGAGCTGCTGGATGCCCTGTTCATTATACACCGACAGCAGGAAGGACTGACTGCCTTTCTTTGGCTTCACCGTCGCCAAGATGGAGAAGTCCTCAGGAAATACGGACGCTAAAGAGAGAGACTGGGTTATTCTTGGAAATCAAATGTGTTTTGGGGGGTTTTCTGGGAGCAAAAGACAGAGGATGGTGTGTGACAGAGCATTACATCACGTCTGTGAGCGGACAGATGCTGTCAGGTAACATAGATAAAGTGTTTGACACGGATAATAGCAGAGTGGAAAACGATAGAATCTCATGGGGAACTTGGCGCATCTTTGGGAAACTCTGTAACAGTCTCAGCCCCTATGTGTATGTCTGTGCTGATAAGAGCCTTGGATCTACTGGGAGGGAGTAGAAAGAGAGCGAGAGAGATGGAAAGAGTAATGAGGAGAACAGCTGTTCCCTAAGAGACATTTTATTACTCTAATTCATCTAGCAGAGAGGTGGAGAGAACAAACTCAGAGAGAGAATCACCAGTACAAACAGAGAGAAAAATATATGAGCAACATTCTTAAAGCAACAGCTCACCAAAAATGAACATTCTGACCATTTTAAGAAGTAAAAAAAAAACTTTCTTGTGAGGAACATAAAACAAGAAGTTGACTCTGTTCCATACATGCTGGTAAAAAATGCTAGTAAAGCATCATCAATGTATGACATTTTTCTGAAGAAAGTTTGGGGTCAGAAAGATTTCTTTCTATTCACAAAAGAATCTAGCCTAGAAATCTAGACGCACCTTAGCGGCAGCAAATCTAATCTGCCCGCGAGTATCGTCTAGCAACTCTAAATACCCTTCTGAGCTGTATTCCCCTAACTCTTGTCGGGCCAATCACATCGTGTATAGAGTCGGTGGGCGGGGCCATAATGACGATGGCGGAGTTGCGCTTGCGTGCTTCTAGTAAACACAGAAACTGGCGAATGGCGGCGGTCTTTCGAATCAGCTTTGACCGCAACTCTGGAAGACTTGGAGTTAAGCTTTTCTCTGAGAAAAGGAAAAAGAACGGCACTGAAGTCATTCTTAAGAAGGGAAGATGTGTTCGGAGTTTTGCCGACCGGATACGGCGAATGTTTAATCTATCAGCGAGCTCTGTTTCACCTTCGTTGCTCTGGTTGGTTGTAGCGCTATCCTATCGCGTGCAGAGGGAGTTTGAAAGACAACCGTTTATCCCGCCCCTCAGATTGAGCTGTCAATGGTGAGTTTCCAGACCAAACATCTTGATGTGGGTCTGGCTTGTCAGGCTAGGTTTAAAGGTACAAAGAATCCTGAGAAATGTATAATGGTTTCAATAAATATATTAAGCAGCTCAACCGTTTTTAACATTGATAATAATATTTCTTGAGCAGCAAATCATCATATCAGAATGATTTCTGAAGGATCATGTGACACTGAAGACTGGAGTAATGATGCTGAAAATTCAGCTTTGATCTCAGGAATTAAATATATTTTAACATATATTAAACTAGAAAACAGTTATTTTAAATTGTTATTATATTTCACAATATTGGTGTTTTTACTGTATTTTTGATCAAGTAAATGCAGTCTTGGCGAGCAAAAATTCTTATTTCAGAAACATTAAACACGATGGCAAATCTTTGAACGGTGTTGTTTATTTAACAACAAAATGTTATGTTATTTGCTGTAAAAAACGCAGAACTTAGGTCTTGTATCTCATTTGTCATCCCTGTCGACAAACCTGATAACAGATTTGAATCTGAACCTGACAGCATACTTGACAGTTTTATGGTACTTGACAGAATATTCATTTTTGGTGAACTATCCCTTTAAGACTTTAAGTCAAGCCAGACTTCAAAAAAACAAAGAAAGAAGGAAAAAATTGTGAAATTAAACAGTCTCTTTCTAAAATGAGAAAAACAGACGCGCGCACACACACAAGACATGTGCCAAACAGATGCCCGCCACCGAACCTCTGGGAAAATCTGGGCTGGTCAGACAGGAAGTGAGTTTTTCAGCCATCCAACAGACAGAGCATCCATACATCTGTGCAGTAAACACACCTGGTGATTGGTCCTGTGTTCAGTGTGTTTATGCCATTGTGTGGAAACACTTTAATCAACTGCAAAGGTTTGGAGTCATTACTGGACTTCATAAAGTTTCTAATGGTCCCCGCCTCAAAGACTTCAGGCGGCTTTTCTGGAATCCTGTCTCCATGTCTAACTCCTCCTTTTTCTCCTTTGTTTATGTCTGGAGATATTTTTTGAGTCTTCAGATGTGATTCTGCTCAAGTCCCACCATTATAACAAAACCTTTCAGTGAAAAGTTCCTTAAAAGAAGCATTTTTTCTTAGATTGAAGAACATTTTAAAAATCTAAAAACATCTTCCTTTAACATCAATCGAGCTTCCATTCCACAAAGGTTCTTTCGATTTTTTTTTTATGTTCTTCAATCTAAGAAAAAAATGGTTCTTTTAAGAACATGGAACCATAGATGCCAATAAAGAACCTTTATTTTTAAAGAGTGCAACCAAGCGGCAACCTCCCCCATTTTCTGCTGAAGCCAATACGGAAGTAACTTAAACTGCATTTCATTGACAGGACACTAGGGAAAGGCTCCAGAAGGGAGCAGAATATCATTGAGCCCTATGTTAAAATGCCCAAATTTTACAGCAAAAAAACAAAAACATTTACAGCCTGGTACAAATTGTGGTTTTGATCTATACGACTAATTTTGCCCTTCGTGACAACTGTGAGGGGGTGAATTTGTTTACATAAAGCCTTAAAGTTCTGCATAATTAAAAGGTTACTTCAGCGATTAGCATATTGCTTTGTATCAGTAGAAACCCTGGAGTATATTCGAATGATTGTGCTCCCCCCTAAAATCCCCCTGAGACGAGAGATTTATGCATTTTATTTCTGCGTGGGGGATGGGAGATCACACTCACAGCACTCAGCTCGCAGCTGCAGCCTCAGGCATTCATGTTTAAACAGTGCAGCCAGCAGAGCAATGTAAGTCTTTCAACTTCTCATACTAATTCCTATGAAAGTTAAGCTTTCAAAGGCATGAACTGAAAACGCGGCAGACTGAACATGCGCTGTGAATCTATGCCGCGGACGCGTTTACCTCAGCTCTCATCATGAACCCATCCATGACTGTCAATATATCTGACTCCAGCAGCGTTTGTGCTGTGTGACACTCCCTCAGCGGCTAAATCACATATTGAACAGACACGTTCAGTTTTTAAATGTAGTGTCTGTTCTCTAACTGAACTGATTTTATGAAAATGAACGGGGTGGTGGGAAAGTGAAAGTGATTCAGTAATCTAGTAGCGGTGGCTTTGGGAGTGGCCTCATAGGGCAGCGAAGCATTCTGGGAGTTGTTGTCTTTCATCCCCATGAGACAAAAATATGTTTTCTGTCTTTTCTCAGTCTAGAAAGCACTAAATAATTTCACATTTCTACTACATTAATGACCCGGTTTAAATAAAGATTCATCTTCCCAGCACTGAAGTACTCCTTTAAGGGCGTGGTTACTTTGAGTGACAGGTGTATAGCCATTTACCCGCTGTTTGTTAGTCATTACATCACCTCAGCTCCGCCCACGTCCCGCCTCTTTGCCCATTTTCTGTTATCCGGGCCTGACACACTGGCAAGATGGCAACGACCAGCTCGTCTCTACTTTACGCTTCAGAGCGGCTTATCGGCATCCTATGGGTGACGTCACTGACACAACGTCCATATTTGCACGTCTATGAGTGCAACTTGTAATTCCTGTAAAATACTGTTTCTTTGAACTATTTCACTGTAATTTAATCAAATTAATAAGGCTATTTGAGGTGTGATCAGCACAGATTTCTTAAATATATATAATATGTTAATAATCCAAACCATTTATTAAAGAAGAGTTTAATTTCTGCTTTTGTTTACATAAAGAGTGTGTGAAACAATTTCACATTATTTTCACATTTCATATTATGACAACCAACTACAGTGTAAAAAAATGTTGGTTTCAACTTAAAAAAGTAAGTTACCTGGTTGGCTTAAAATATTGAGTTAATTGAAATAAAACATTTGAGTTGATATTTTAAAGGTGATCGGTTTGATAAATATCTTTTTATCTACCCAAAGCATGTTTTTATTTACATCTAGTAAAATAATATTAACCTGATATAAAAACAGCAGAAGTCTATGCAATGTCCTATAACACTATAGTGACCCAAATGTGTGTCTGAAACTTCACATTCAACTGATTTCATGAGGTTTGTTACATGTTCACACAAGTGTCATGTTCACACACACACACAGGAAACCAGGATAAAAGCACAGAGCATCTCTTGTTGTGTGTGTGTGTGTGTGTGTGTGTGTGTGTGTGTGTGTGTGTGTGTGTGTGTGTGTGTGTGTGTGTGTGTGTGTGTGTGTGTGTGTGTGTGTTAAAAACAGATTCAAAGGTCAAAGGGCAAGAGCCAAGGGCCATCACTCTGGAGACGAGGTCTGCCCATCACCAGGGCAATATGAAACAAAACCAGAGTTCAGAGAGGACGTCATATCGACGGTCTCATCTCTCTCTTCCCCATGAGTCAGAATTAAGTCTTTATGCAGACGACCTAAAGGAATGCTGGAGTCTACGGACCCAGAGGAATCACATTACTGCACACATCAAACCCTTCACTGACTACCTGAATTTATTTAAGATCCTATTTTATAGATCATCCTACCGGTTATACCTATAAACAAGATTGAAAAGTAATTCAGTAATTCATTTTAGTTAGTGGCCTAAACTAGTTTGCTGGTTTCTAAAATAGTCTCCCAGCCTGGCCAAGCTGACAAGTGCCCAAAACTCCATCTAAACGCAGAGAATTAGACCAGGTTGGGAGACTGACTAAGGCTTTTCAAATCATCTCTGTGTGTACTGTTTTGACCCGGCTCTGTTTTTCATCAGGTCTGTCTAGAGGATTGATTTTCCACCATGTTTACAAACCATCTCCAGACCTCCAGTGACCTATGACCCCCCTCTGTTACCATGGAGACACCGCACAAAAGGGAGACAATGGCTTTATATGAGGAGGAGGAGAAGGAGAAGGAGTAGGAGTTATGAAAAGGTAAAGAAAAAAAGTATGCACATTTTCGCCATTAAAGTTTTTCTTATCCAGTTGTGCGCGCATGTCTGCATGTGTGTGTGTGTGTGTGTATGTGTGTATAAAATAAATCCTGAGCATTTGAGTGAAAAGTGTAGAGAGAAAGAACAGATGCATTGTATTTGGAGAGATAGATGATTCATTCCTTCCATATGCTTTCACTCTGCCTGTACGTTTCTCAAGCAGTCAGGCGTGTGTGTTTACTTAGCTTACTTAAAGTACAAAATCATCCCCAGAAGTGAGTTAAATCTGACAAAACCTCCCTTCTGGGGACATTTGGGGACATCCTAAAAGGTAACATGATTCATAAATGGAGAGATGTTTTTTACAATTAAGACAACAAAAAGTCCACGTTTTTAGCTGTTTTTAAGCAGAAAAAGGCATAGTAGCACAGAAAATCATTTATATAAACACATATATATATATATATATATATATATATATATATATATATATATATATATATATATATATATATATATATATATATGTTTATATATATATATATATATATATTTTTTTTTTTATTTAACACATTTTACACTCCTGTAAATTAAATTAAATTAAACATTTTACCTTTTTTATTTATTTATATACTATAGTAATACAATTAAATGCTGTAAAATAAATGAATAAATAATCATTTATCTTTAACTTAAAATGTATTACAATTTTAATTCAAGATTTAACTTCAATATTTTTCAGAGATTAATTAATATACTTCTTCAATAAGAAAATGATACAATTGTTTAAAAAGAAAATAAGCTATCTTAGCAAGCAATATAATATGTGTTATATATCTATATGCTATATAGGTGT
Organism: Pseudorasbora parva; assembly: GCF_024679245.1. NCBI lineage: Eukaryota > Metazoa > Chordata > Actinopteri > Cypriniformes > Gobionidae > Pseudorasbora > Pseudorasbora parva. The sequence goes on along the minus strand of NC_090189.1, from coordinate 8,603,973 downwards.
TAAATAAGCCATTGCATTTGAAACAAACGTATGAAGCTTAAAAAATACTATGTAGGCAGCTCACTAGCGTTTGGAACAAAGCCACTGCAAGCTGAAATAAGTGACTGTTTAATTTAGCCTCATCTAGTTTAGTCTCATTATGCTGGTATTGCATCTCTCTCCTCGTCTGCCTCGGCTCTCCCTCCTTCCATCAAATTCTTGAGATTTTCAGAGTTCCTGCCAAAAGCAGAGTCTAGGGCACAGTGCCTCTCCGGCCCGTTGTGTAGAGATGAGGTGCTCAGACACACACAGACAGGTCAGAGAGCGACACGTACAGTAAGGCCGAACCTATTACATAATTACATCTTTTAGTTATATAAGCTTTATTTCACATGTCACTGTCTTTCAAAATGTGTTTGAATGCAAGTTATAAGAAAACACAAAAACAAGTTGCATTTGCTAGGCAAGAACAGATATTAGCATGTAAAGCATGGTGGTATCCAAAAGTCATTTAGTTTAGGGTCCTATTCTCACTGTTAACTACTTGCTTATTAGCATGCATATTACTAAGATTTTAGCCGTTTATTAGTACTTATAAAGCACATATAAATGACTTATTTTCCATGACCATATTCTACATCTCTTAATCATACCCAATACATAAACTTAACAACTGCCTTACTAACTATTAATAAGCAGTAATTAGGAGTTTATTGAGACAAAAGTCATAGTTTATAGTTAGTTAATATTGAGAATAAGACCCTTATCTAAGTGTGACCAAATTGTACTATTTTGGTAGCCTAGAAATCTAGACGCACCCTAGCGGCAGCAAATAAGCTTTTCTCTGAGAAAAGAACAAAGAGCGGCACTGAAGTCATTCTTAAAAAGGGAAGATGTGTTCAGAGTTTTGCCGACCGGATACGGCGAATGTTTAATCTGTCAACGAGCTCTGCTTCCCGTTGCTCTGGTTGGTTGTAGCGCTATCCAATCACGTGCAGAGGGAGTTTGAAAGACAACCGTTTATCCCGCCCCTTTGGATTGAGCTGTCAATGGTGAGTTTCCCGACCAAACATAAATAAAAGGTTAAAAGTTTGAATCAAATTTAATAAATATGAATTTCAGAGACTTTCAGATTCTTAGTATTTTACTCTACTGAAAATAAAATTAAATATTATCTTACAAGTTTTTATTTAATTCTATTTTATTGTATAAACATAAATAAATAATACTTTTGAATAAGGCTGTCACAATTTCTATTTAAAACATTTTTTTCTTGATACATAGCTTGATCGACTTTCTTTTGTTTTTGTTTTTTGACTTTTTTGATCCTTTCATCCATTACCTGCAGTTGTGCGAGGGTAATTTTTCATTGATTGTCCCAGGTTAATTTAATGAAAAAGATGATTTCCACGTGGTCTCAGACTTTCGGCCCCATTGTACATGCAAAAGGACCATGCATTGATCTTTTTTATGCCTACGTAATTACATTTTAAAATATCTGGCTCAAGAGTGCGAAATGCAGTGTCACTAATAGAATAGAGGAATTGCATCATCTCTCTCATTGGTCTAAATGAGCATGCAGTGTGTCTGAAAAGGGAAGTTTCTGCATATTTAGGGCAGAGTGTCTATGTCCTCTGAAAAGAGAGAAGCAGCCCAAACACACACTGGAAAGAATGAAGAAAAGTAAACAGGTGCACCTGTGTGTCTTTATGGGTTCATGTGTGCTCATGTACTCACAGGGGTAGAGTTGTTTCGTAGGAGCGCTAAGCTGTGCATCTTTTGTGACTCTGTAGGCGACATCAGGCCCTTTTGATGACTTCCTGTGTGTGCAGAAGCCTGTAGTTTTCGTTACACCCTCTGGCAAACTGTGAAAATCTAAAATCTTTAGGAGATCGGCTGGCTCAGCTGCAAAAAAAGGAGACAGAGACACAAAATTAGTTTACAGCTATTTCAAGTCACATATAAAGATCAATAATTGTCTTTTATAATACAGTATATTGCAATAAATTGCAAAATAGTGAGGTCATGTGACAACATAGCATACTACCGTTTTAATCATGTCAATATGCGTGCTAAAAAAAGTATGAAGTATGCAATATAAGCAGCACACTTGTATTTGTTAACGACCATCAGAAGGACCAACCACATCACAACAAACCCAGCCAAGTGCTGAATGTCTTTAGAGGTCGGCTACCATATGAACACTGGAAACACTGTCTACAAAGTTGCATACACACAAGCTTTCCACTCTAGTGGAGATATCGAGTGAAGACCACACACAGTCTGTACGTCTGCTTTTGTGACCGGCTTTAAATACACATATGCACACACATTTGTGGTAAAGTGTTTATGTGTGTTTAGGTGATCAACTTGAGGAATATTTTCATTGTCTCCAAATCACCTCCAGCTGGTGCCTGTTAAAATCACTCGAGGAACACACACACACACACACACCCGGTCATTATCTTAAGCACGTCTTATTTACATTGAAGACAGAGTGACAGAATGAAACAGACAGACACTGTTTATCTATGACCTCTTGTGATTCTGATCAGGTCAGTCTGATTTAGTCTAAGAGAAGATGCTTCAGATCGTTTACATTTTTCCTTGAGGTATTTATATTAAAGTCTGTCTGTTCATTTCACTACCACTAGCAAAAGAAACTAAAAAGAGCATTTGGATCTGAAGTGCACATCTCTAAAGCAGACGTGTGCCAATTTGTCATTAATCATCATAATTCCAGATCTCAGAATCATTTTTCTCACACAATATGAAGTCTTAATTTTTTGCACAATATGAAGTCACAATTCTGACTGAGAAATAAAGTCTGAATAGTGACTTTATAACTCGCAATTGTGAGAAAAAAAGACAGAATTCTGAGATAAAAAGTCGCAATTAGTCTTTTTATTTAGTGGCGTAAACTTCCATAAAAATCAAACCCCGCCCCTTCTATATTTTTTTAAATATACTGTTTCGCTCAGACATACATCACATTGCAGATGTAAAATGGGAGTTCATGTGAAGTATTTTCTCCAAATCAAAGGTGGGTGGGATGATTTCTTTGAACAATTAACTGTAAGTTTTTACTTTAGTTTACTTTACTATTGATATAAGTACTAAAAAGTAATTGTGTGTGATGATTTTTTTTTAATTTAAAAATAAATAAATAAATATTATTAAAAACATATATTTATAATATTTTGTTGTAATTATGGCATTCCTAAACAGTAGAACATGACACTAACATTGGATTCAATTCCCAGGAACTGCATAAGCTTAATAAAATGTCTCTTGAATGCAATAGATAAGTGTCTGCCAAAATGCATAAATGTAAATGTATTAACAAAAGTTACAATAACTTGTTCAGAAATGGAAAGAGAAGGAAATACTGTACATTATGACTTATATACAAAATATTACAAACTTAAAGCCACAATATGTAGTTTTTCACGACTAGAGGTTTTGCTTATTCAACACAAAGGCGTAGCTGGAGCTTTAATTATGCCACAGACGACCGCTTCCACTTCTTCCGGTCATGCGTATGAGGGGTAACGCAACTCTGTTTTATCATATTAAATATATTATTTGAGTGTGTTGAAAGTTATGTCATAATGCTACAGTATGCATTCGCTCGACGGCTGCTGTGAGACACCTGTTGCACACTGCAGTGAGCTAGATCAATATTAGGCATGATAAAACATGGTACTGGTGGTAAATCAAGATAATGAGATTTAAAAAATAAGACTATATGACTACAATGAATGTATCCAAACAATTACTCACCTGTCTAATAAAACACACATAATATATTAAAGAGCCTTTGGTGTTTCCATGGTTTCTGCTAAATAAAATGAGGGTCACGTGGGTATGATGTCATTGATAGGCGATGAACGGACACAGTCCGTGTCTTGGTTAAAATAGCTTATTTCTCTGGATTTAAACATTCTTGGAAACGTTTGGGATAATGTAAGTACACAAGGCAACAAAATATTCAACATTGTTTTTTAATCCAAAAATCTTACATATTGTGCCTTTTATTCAAATTTGGCAAAAGCAAACATAACACCTTTCCTTTCAGATAATTTGATTTTAGTCAATTAATTCACACCACTTGTAAACCTGCTCTTGGCACACGGCAAAGCTCATGTAATTGACTTTGAAAAGTGGCTGATATGAACACAAATGTAATATCAACAGATGAGACACACGCAAACACATTTTCACCGCCTGAGGAATTTGACAGTACGCATCATCAGGAACGGGACACTATAATCAGAGAAGTGCACTTGTACTAAAATTACACAGCAACTGTGATAATTAAACTGATACTATACACTATAATGACATTGTTCTTAGCACCTGTGGGAACTGCTGAGACGGACGGAGGCGTCAGAGATGCGAATCGGTGAACCACGCTGAGGTTCTCTGGTTAGCCAAAGCTATTCGGCAGTCCCTGTCAAAGTAGCAATGAGGTTTGCTAAGGTAAAACACATCACTATGGTTAAAATCTAAGTGCTCCAAGGGCTTCCCTAAAATTAGCTGCATTATATTTAAAGGTTTTAAAATGACATGTTTTAACAGCTCGATGATAATGTGGTGTGTCAATCAAAAAGTCTTAATTTAGATATAGCAGATTACATATCGTTAACAGCCCCAACTGTGGGAAAGTGTGACCGCATACTAGCAAATTAGGTGCTTTCATATGAATAGATGTGGTAATAGTTTCATATATGAAGGTTTGTCGCACACCTGCTGCACATATAAGACCATTCGGTTTGGTATAGTGTGTATATAATGAACTCTCTCTCATGTAAACAGGCCCATATGCTGTTAGAATCAACATTTAGCTCCGCACTGGGGGAGAAAACATGAGCGCTTGCAAGCAGAGCTAATATTTACTTCAGTAAGCATTAACTATGGGTCAAACTTTCACAAAAGTATATATGTGTTTTCTTAAGGAAGTTTAGGAAAAAAAACTGTAAATGGAGGCGATGTTACAGCTGTTTTTCCACACAAGCACCGCCGTCCGCTGGCTCGAGACCCACAGCGGGGAATCAAGACAAACACAGTGTGACCCAGTAACCCACTTACAGAAGTTCAGCATTAAAAAATAGACATCAGAACTCCATTAGACAGCACATCTACTAAGAAATACCAACTCTCTTTAAAATAAAACTGTTCTTTGTAATTCTTTGTAGTGCAGTTTTCTGAATTGTTCTCTAAAGATTAAAAAAAAAAGTTTATTTAAGGTGCCTAACACTCCCCAAGGCTGCATTATTTAATCAAAAACTTAAATACTGTATATTATATAATGTAATACTGTGTATTACTGTATATAAATATTATTACAATTTAAAATAACTGTTTTCTATTTTAATGTTTTAAAATGTAATGTAGTTGAATTTATCATCATTCCTCCAGTCTTCAGTGTCACATGATCCTTCAGACATCATTCAAATATGAGGATTTGCTAAGAAACCTTTTCTATTTATCCAAGTTGAAAGCAGTTTTGTGGATAGATATTTTTCAGGATTCTTTAATGAATAGAAAGTTCAAAAGAACAACATTTATTTGAAGTAGAAATCTTTTGTAACATTAAACATCTTTACTGTGACTTTGTATCCATTTAAAGGTGCAGTGTGTAGTATTTATGAGGATCTACTGAAAGAAATGCAATATAATATACATTATTATGTTTTCAATGGTGTATAATGCACGGTTATGTTTGTATTACCTCAGAATGAGCCATATCTATTCCCTATACACTAATGCACTAGTCCCCTTACAACAAAATCACATTTTGCACCACCATGTTTCTACAGTAGCCCTAAACGGACAAATTTCTCTGAATATAGCGCTAGTCACTCTCTGCGGTCTCAGACGACATATTTGTTCTATTTCGGCCATCGTAGATTCTCTATGTGCTGCGAAAGGCAGGGGTGAGCGGTGGGCAGTTGCAATTCACAACCTCGCCTCCAGATGCCGCTAAAATTTACACACTGCACCTTTAATGCATCCTTGCAAAATAAAAGTATTAATTATCTTTCTGACCCCAAACTTTTAAACTAGTGTGAGTTATATAAATAATATGCATATAATAATATATCTAAATCATTTTAGGTTCTAATTAAAACCTTTATCTTCAAAAATTAATTCTCATTAGAGACAAATCACTGGAACAAATAAAAAACATTTAAAAATAATAATAATAATAATAATTAATCTAATTCTGATTAGATGCTCAAAGCTGTTGTAAATTCTACATGAATGCACTAAATTACAATAAAAAAGACACAGAACTGAACTATAGTTATGTGCCTGTCAGAAAAACATTTATTATGATCATTATAAATACATTTCAAAATTTACTGAACTTTGGTGCCTTTTAATTCTGTTTGGCGCAATTTAAAAAAGCTAAAAGCTGAGTGCATTGCAGCATTTTTACCGCAGTTTTAGGTCTAAAAACATAACTTATTATGGAAAAGTAAAATTAAATAAACTGTAGCATGCTGTCTCATGTGGCTTATTGATTTAAATAACCAGATCAATAGCATTGTGCATGTATATATGGCATTCTCCGTTCAGTTTTATGTGTCAGGTGTGTGTACTCTGTCACTATTTTACCCGTTCAGGTGGGTGTGTGTACATATTTAAGCATTAAGTGAATTTGATGTTTTACAACATACTTTACAGCTCTGGTAAAGTGGAATCTATCAACATCCTGTAAAATGTCATGTTTAAAATCAGCCACACATACAGGACCTGCTCAGGTAAAGCCCTCGGGTTCACCTGACAACCACACAGCAGGAGTGTTTAACACTGTGTGTGTGTGTGTGTGTGTGTGTGTGTGTGTGTGTGTGTGTGTGTGTGTGTGTGTGTGTGTGGTGTGTTTACCCTCTTAAAGAGGCGTCCCAGAGGAACAGAAACATCACCTGTTGAGATTTACTCAGTCACCGCAGTATTTCCCTCTGCAAACACCCCACAGACCACAGCTCAGGTGTGTGTAAACATTCCCATTCACAACTTATTAAGAGGAAGAATTGCTGTTCCTATACATCAGCTGCCACACACACATTTCCTGAGATTATTCTAATTAGATAAAACTGTCTGCAAATAAAATGCACAGGAAATAAGCATGAATCAAATGAACATAATGACTAATCTCTCCTTCTCTCTGAGCATTAAACGTGTTGGGTTTCAGTGCCAACTTTTAATTACATATCAACAGCAAAACAGATGCCACACACGTGCGCGCACACACACACACACAGTTCCAAACATAAACGCATCAAAACAACCACATCCAAAACCGCACCACACACAAAATACACACTGCTTAACTCACTGCACAACACACACACAACTACTGCTATTCTAAGAGAGCTGACACACATTATTTTGGAAAGCTGCTCGAGATTATAAATGTTAAAAGCTAAAAGTTAGGACTTGCTCTGTAAAACGCAAGTTTAATTAAGCACGCACTGGTTTTGAAAAAGCTTTGGGTTAATATGCATATACTGTACCCAGTAAAAAAAAAATATGTCAAAGAATGTTTTGTTAACATTCCCATTACGTTATGTTCAAAATGTCCAGATTTTTAAATGCTTTAAAAACTTTTTTTTTTTCTGTGAATATTCTCGGATCCATCTAGTAACATTAATTAATTAGATAACTAAAATGTTTTAGAAAAATGTCCCCTGAACTATGTATAAATAAACATTTTGTGCTAATGTTTGTAATAATTAAAGACCAGATAACTTTGAACGAACATTCGATTATTAACCTTAAGAAACGCACAGCTCACCTGTAACACCAAAAACTTAGTTCAGTTTATAACAGGTCAAAACTTGACTGTTTGATCACATTATAAATGTTTAAGCTTCTCAAAAGCCCATTAAATCAAATCATACTGAATTAAGGAGCTTTACTGTAATGCTAATACTAGATTTGAATTTCCTGAAGGAAATAACAGCTTCCAGAGCAGCAAGAATAATGTGAATGTTTTAGGCAAGTCTACTTTTTTATTTGTTTGTGTAAATGAAATGTCACTCTCATGACACTTATCATGAAGTATACAGCTTAAAAAATGATGTAAGATATGCAAATAAATGCAAGAAAGAAGACCAATCACATTTTAGTTTTCAAATACTAGTCTCTCATGCTCACCAAAGCTGTTGTATTTGATCAAAACTACAGTAAAATTCTTTTACAATAAATATTATTACAATAAAAAACTGTTTTCTATGTGAATATATTTTAAAATGTAATTTATTAGGGTGATCAAAGCTGAATTTTTAGTATCATTACTCCAGCCTTCAATGTCACATGATCCTTCAGAAATCAATCTAATATGATGTGTTGCTGCTCGAGACATATTGATGATTATTATCAATATTGAAAACAGTTGTGCTTTTTAAGCATATTTTTGTGATAACTTTGAAACATTTTTATTCAGAATCTTCAGCAGAGGGCGGGTTCTGATCTTGAGCTGTGTTGGGGTCACTGAGGTCGTTCTGAATAAAATGAATCATCATTTTGACGAGCATGACATACAAATACTTCTAATAGGCATGCAGGGTTGGGAAACAGTTTGGCGCTTATAAACACACACAATCATGTGGCAGACAACTCGCAAACACACACAGAGGAAGGTGAATGGAGGAGACACAGGAAGCCTGTTGGCAAGATGAATTCTCTCTCTTTCTCACTGTTCCCATCGTGAGATAGTGACCAGACTGACTAAGTGTTTTAAATCGCAAAACAACAGGAAATGGACGAGATAAGAGAACGACACAAATTTATTTGGCAGACATACGGTAAAACATCCAACTTAATGCATTTATATTTTTACTGAACACCATGTGCTTAAGTACCTTAGGCACCATCACTACAACAATCCCAAAGACATACAGAATACCCTAGAAACTGCAATAACAAAATAGAACATGCTATACAAGCACTCAGCTGCACAGAAACACCCTACCGCAGGCAGTTTGCATGCATGTTAATTATTTGGGATGTCCTTAAAGCCTAATTTGAAAAAAGTCATGGAAAATGAATAACACTATATTGCCATAAGTATTGGGACACCCTTTCAAATCATTGAATTCAGGTGTTGCAATCACTTGTCCATTGTCAACGGTGTATAAAATCAAGCACCTAGTCATGCAGACGCTTCAACAAACATTAGTAATGAATGGGTCACTCTCAGGAGCTCAGTGAACTCAAGCGTGGTATCGTGATAGATTGCCATCTGTGTAATAAGTCAATTCGTGTCATTTCCTCACTAATAAATATTCCACGCTCAACTGTTAGTGGTATAACAAAGTGGAAGCAATTAGGAACAGCAGCAACTTCAACTGTACCAAGAAGTGGTACACCATGTAAGATCACAGAGTGTGGTCAGTGCACAATTAAAAATACATTTAGATAGAAAACATTTGAAATATTTTACACACTAATACCATTTCTACTGTACTCATGATCAAATAATGCAGCCTAGGTGACTTTTAAATAAAAGTATCTTACTGTACCAACCCCAAATGATACAGATCTAGATGGTGTTGCCATGAGATTTACCAGCTGGGGTAAATTGAGCCATGCTAATTAGCCTTTACGCAGATGGAATCACATGACTCATCACTGTTAATAAACTGCTAACGAAAGCTTTACATTACTTAACATATTAGGATTCTTGAATGAATATAAAGTTCAAAAGAACAGAGACATTTCTCAGACGACATTGCTCTCACATTAACACAACACGCATGCATCCTGGTGCTCTCATCAAAGCACATTGGAGATTCATATTTTGCAAATAAAGTAGTAAATTATGTTTTTTGCACGAAGCACTCGCTTCACATGGATTACGTTAATGATGTCTTTACTACCTTTCTGAAGCTAGAAAGTGCTCATTGTGTAGCTGTCAATGGAGAGACCAATTAAAGCTCTCAGACAGATTTCATTAAAAAGATCTTCATTTGCGTTCCGAAGCTGATTGGAAGTGTTGCTGGTTAGTACGTTTTCATTTCTGGGTGAACTTACCCTTAAATTTCTTAAAAATCTTTAAAAAAATTATTAAAAGTATTCACATTATTAGCACTTACAGTCACGACTATTAAAATACAATTTCCATAATGCAACATTTGCACACAGACCAGAAAAGTTCCTTTACAAAATGAACTGTGCATATCTAAAGCACATCTGGACCGAGTGAAACGTCTCATGTTAACGGCGGTTCTGTGGATTCTGAACCAAGACAGGTTTCCAATGTTCTAGAATGCCTAGAATGTTCCGTATATCAGAAACACATGTTGCATTAAAATACAAACCCACATCATAGCATAATGATGGAGAAATAGCTTGTGTGCGCTACCACTTTAGAAGAATCCATGAAAATCTGACCTTAAATAGCATGAAAAAGGTGTCAGTCACTGATTTAAATCACACTATGATGTCATTGTTCATCGGATCACAGCTTGACAGAGGCATTTGTTTCTGACACATTTGAGGGGTTTGGAAGCATGTCAGGAAAATGTAACATCTGTGAAGCAATGCCTTCAGAGTGAGAGAAAGACTTGCATGCATAAGACAACAGTTAAACGTTCTTTCTGAAACTTATCCCTCATGGTTAATAGCTAGGCGGTTCCTAGGGCATTCTAATCAGTTTTTAGCGTGTTGCTACGATATTGCAAAGGTGTGTCCTATACTAAATAGCCAGATGATGCACTTAATTAACCGAAAAAATTGAGTTAGGAATGTTGGACACTTCATGCCCTTGACTGTCACAGGTTTAATTACATAGAGGTCAATGTTAATTAATGGTGAAAATAACCATACTAAGGTTCATTCACTGCACTGCTGACTACATAGTGCTTAAAGGGTTACTTCAGCGATTAACATATGGCTTTGTATCAGTAGAAACCCTGGAGTATATTCAAATGATCGTGCTCCCCCCTCTTATATCCCCCTGAGACGAGAGATTTATGCATTTTATTTCTGGAAAAATTCCTCTCGTGACGCAAATTGACGATATTTGCGTCACGAGAGGAATGTTTGCCCAGAGCCTAAAGACTACAGCCAGCAGAGGGAGCCATTTCCGCATGTTTTCAACTCGCGCATCGGGGATGGAGATCACACTTACAGCACAGCTCAGCTACAGGCCATTAATTTAAACGGATGCTAAGCAATGTAAGTGTTTTAACTCTCTCAAATTAATTTCTATGAAAGTTAAGCTTCCAAAGGCATGAACTGAAAACGTGTTGTGAATGTATGCCGCGAACGTGGTCGCGATTACCTCAGCTCTCATCACAAGAGCTCATCAACTCATTTATGACGTTAAATGTAATCTGACTCCTAATCTGAGTCTGCTGTGAGACTTAATCGTTATATTGAACACACACGTTCAGTATTTAATTGTACTTTCTGAACTCAGTCACTGTAATCCAGTAGCAGTGGCTTTGGGAATGGCCTCACATGGCAGCGAAGCATTCTGGGAATTGTAGTCTTTCATCCCCATGAGACAAAAATACATTTTCTGTCTTTTCTCAGTCTAGAAGGCACTAAATTAAAAATAATTTCACATTTCTACTACATTAATGACCCAGTTTAAATACAGATTCATCTTCCCAGTGCTAAAGTACCCCTTTAAGTACATAGTGTATAAGTGCATAGTATATTGTGTGCAACGCAAGTGTATTGCTATCCTGTCGCTAATGTGTTCTGAGAAGATTTAGGAGGCCGGTGCTGACAGTTTAATGATAGGTCAATCTAAGTGATTGACAGCTCCTCAACCAACAGCAGCCAATCAAGCGGGAGGAGTGCCCTGTGGTGATGCCCATCTATATTATGACCTCACTTCTTCTACATGCTGGAGGTCACTGTCCACTAACTGACCTTTGACCTGGACAGTGCTGTAATGGTGGGAGGGCAGGGCTCATAGGGCTAACGGGTAAAATTGCAGGTATTCCGACCAGGTGCTTCGAGTTTCTTAAATGAGACTTAAGTATATTTCCTTGTAAACCATTATATATTTTTCTTCTCTCTCTCTCTCTCTCTCTCTCTCTCTCTCTCTCTCTCTCTCTCTCTCTCTCTCTCTCTCTCTCTCTCTCTCTCTCTCTCTGTGGGCTGTTTGAAGTGCACAATAATGGTATGTGGTTTGGTGGTTTGGTTAGACTGTGTGGTGTTCACTGGTTTCCTCTAACTAGAGCAGCAATCAACGACCGACTGATTCAGCAGAAAACATCTCATCTGTCTGCAGCATTCATAACACGTTTTATGGTTTTTGATTGTCTAATGCAGTTAAAACAGCGTCTCTTTTAGCAAAGAGCGTGTAAAGTTTTTCCATGTTAAACTGCTCACGTTCAATGACTGAATCGCTGGCTGGTGTTCAGCGTGCACATTATTAGACACTGGAAAGGATGACTCATGTGCTGCTGTACCACAACTCAATCATACTCACTATTCGTGCATCCAATTGCATACATCCCTTCCCATGAAATCAAACACACATTTATGACAAAAGAGACACAAACGTTAAAAGAACATTCAGACTCAACCTTAGTTTCATTCAACCCCATAAAACTAGCCCCACAACTCTGGCCGATGAAGTACTGAGATACAATGACAGTATCAGATGGAAATACTATGGTGTTTTGATTTAAATTATGTTCAAAAACATGGCAAAAAAACACAGTATAAATAGAGGGTAAATATATTTTTGGACATTTATCATGGTAAATGTCCAAAAAGCATGGTATTGATATGGTAAAAGTAAAAAAGCAATATTACTATGGTACCGTTTATAACAAATGCAATAGTATAATGGTACAATGTACAAAAATATATGGAATTATCATGGTAAATGCCCAAAAAGTATGGTATAATCTTGTAAAAAGGCACAATTACCACAATACCATGCACTAAAAAAAATCATAAAACAGCACATCAGTTTCATTAAAATTACTTCAATCACATGTGAGACGAAATACTATTGTACATATTGTATTGCCGGATTATTACGATTCTGGAACAAAAGCCTCACTGTCCTGAGCTGAAGCATGAGTAAAGTGTGTGTTTAATTCTTTCTGGAGAGAGTCAAACGTTTCTGTGGTTTTTGTGGCCAGTTCATAATGTGCTACTGCAGAGAGACAGAGAGACAGAGAGCGAGAGAGAGCGAGGAGAGAGAGCGGAGAGAGAGAGCGAGAGAGAGAGCGAGAGAGAAAGAGAGAGAGAGAGAGAGAGAGAGAGAGAGAGAGAGAGAGAGAGAGAGAGAGAGAGAGAGAGAGAGAGAGAGAGAGAGAGAGAGAGAGAGAGAGAGAGAGAGAGAGAGAGAGAGAGAGAGAGAGAGAGAGAGAGAGAGAGAGAGAGAGAGAGAGACTATTTTATATTCTCAGTATGAGGCCAGTGGAAGGAATGTCAGCTTTCCGCACACCGCTCCAGAATCCTAAAGTTCTTCTCACATGTCTGGACCTGCTGGGTTGCCTAAACATTTCATGAATTACCCACTGAACATTATTAATCACTCATTACTGACTCCACATATCTGTAACCCAGGAAAACCTTCAAGTATTTAAAGAACAAAAAACTACGCGTTCAAAAGCATGAGCATATTCCAGGTGTGCAAGGTCAAAAAGGAGCTGGTGATGATGTCATTGTACTATATTCTACTGTATCACTCGAAAACTCACTCGCTACAGTATTTTTGCATTTTATGTGAACTAGGTGCAACATGTCATTTTACTATCCTCACTGAAAGTGAAAATGTCGTACTAATTACAGCCAATAATGATTTTTTTAATAAAATAATAGATATGATGGTCACTCATAGGATGTAAAATAAGGGTACATGAGTACTTTAATATAAAATATTAAGGGGAAAGTGAAAGCAATGAGATGGTCGATACTAAAATAAAGACTATCATATTGGACCATAAATAATATATACTGTACACAAAAAGAGATGTGTGTGGTTGACTGAGATGTACAGTATTATAAAGCTTTGTAAAACACACACACAAGAGAGTAAAGCACATAACCTTTAGCATACTGCTCAAATGAAGCATTACAGGACCAACTGCTGCCCTCAAGTGATTCCTCATCCACAGGATAATGAAAACCTTATGAGAGCTCAAAGAGGCTTTGAAAGCCCACGTGTATTGACCCTTACAAACATTAACCATGGTAGTCATAGTTTCCTTAAAATTACCATAATTACTTCAGTTATTGTTTCTACAATTGTGGCAAACTGGTTTTTGTGACTACTGGCATAAGAAATATACTTAACAAAAGACAGATTCTGCAAAGATTTTACTCTGTTTGCAAAAGATCCCTTATCTTGCAATAGCAGTAGTACAGTAACTATAGTATTTCAATAGAAACTATGCTATAATGGTACATTTTAATGAGCAAACAACAAATTTGTGGGTCACTATTTGAACGAGGCATCCAGGCATCTGATGTGCTGTGGTGATATGAACATCTGTGGCATTTCTGAGGCATATGAATGAACTTTTTCATCTGTTTGTCACACAAAAACTCTCTTCTTTCCACAAGATGGAAAGATAGATCAGCAGTCACTCACATAAAACCCATTAAAGAGCAAGAGAGCGCATGCGTGCCGGTCATAAACCCTGGGCAATCCCATAATTCCCTGTTTCAGGGTCATGAATGTGCCATGTGAGATAGGAGGGTTCTTAACTGCCACAACAGAGATCAGCACACACACACACACACACACACACAGGAAGTCACTCATTGTCATAGACAGTTGGGATTTGAGGTGACATGAGTAATAGAATTTGATGACGATGCAACAAAACTGAAAACTAAACTGAAGAGTTTAACCTTATGCAAATGAAACTCAATGACACAACTATCAATGTTTATCATTTTAAAAAATGATATGTGGAAAATGTCAGAAAATGCAGCCATTCTGAGCTTCAATTTGATTTTCAAATGATAACATCACATAGATTTTGACTTATTTTCCATACATTTTACAACATATCAAAACATTAAAACAAGATCAATTTAGTTTAGAAGCTAAACTGTGTAGGACATTAAGATGATATACAGAGAATATATATGAATTAAGTGTATTTTTATTGCCCCACTGTCAAATTTAAGTTTAAATCTTAAGAAATTTAAAAGAGATTTATGCTTAGTACAAGAAAAAATTGTTAACTGTGCAAAATGTAGACAATTGGCAAAGTATTATTATATTCATTATATAATTAATATACACATTTTCTATATGCATTTAACATAAAAGCAAATAATTATTTAATTAATTATTAATTAAATAAAAAAAACATATTTTTTAATTAAATGGAACATGATTTGTTTTGCATTGTAAGTCATCTGGCTCTTAGAAAGAAATTAAAAAAATCTTGAAAAGTAGATTGACTCTCTCTTTCTTCAGAAAAGCTCTGCAATCTCACACAAATACACAAATAAACAGATACAGGCTCGGGTCAGTAGGTCTGCATGGGCATAACGGCTTAAAGAGCAGAATACGTCGGAAAAACAAACCGTTCTGTGATTAGTGTGAATGCGAAGCACGCTTTGCAACCCTCTGTACCGACAATCGCAGCAGTTTCCTCACTGCGAGGACCATGTATTTTTCTTCTGTGTTAATGAAACAGTATTTTATTCCTCTGCTGTTCCATAGCAAGGGGAGGGGAAAAAACATCTGGAAGACATTTTTCCTTTTTTCCCCCCTCTTTTTTCCTTCTTTTTCTCTGGGATCAGCAGACAGCACAATGACGGCTATAGCTTCCAGATGTGAGAGAACAAACTCTCGCTCTTATTTCTCCAATCCCAAATGCCAAGAAATAAAAGAAAACCATCTATGCTGGTCCATCTGTGGCTTTTTACTCCAAAAACACACATATCCCATGATGCTCTGGGGTGCTCTAGTCATGCTGACACCGAGTTAGCAGCTCTAGTGTAGGTATGTAGGGAATGTTATTTCAGAGGAAGTGTGTGCACATGTGTGAGCTTCATGACAGCCCAGGGGAACCTCAGGCCGTCGTAGGGGTGCTTAGAACTCCAGAGAAGCCAGACACACACACACACACGCGCACACACACACTGACAAACCCCCACCACCACCCCCCAAATTAATCACAACAAAGCCTCAGCAAAGCCCAAACATGGCATCCGTTTAAAAGCTCTGTGAAAGAGGCCATTCATACAGAACAGAGCAGACAGAAATACAATACCTGAAAACTTCAACTTTCAAACTCTGGGAACCAGAGATCTAAACACACACACGCACGCATGCATGCATGGAAGACGACAGTGTGTGTATGTGTGAGCAGCAGGGGTGGCAGGCTGTATCAACACCAGGTGTAATCCGAAAGACTAAAACCCTGTCCTCCCTGCTAGGGAGTTGCTATGCTGTGAGAATGTCGCTATGGGGTTTCTAGGGTGTTCTATGTGGTCTATGTGCAGTTGCAAAGGTATTCTGGAAAGGTTTAAGAATGTTGCTATGGGGTTTTTAGGCAGGGCCGGCGTTTGCTATAGGCGAGCTAGGCGGTCGCCTAGGGCGACAATTGTGTTAGGGGCGCGAGCGCGCTCTAGTGCCGCCCATTACTTCCCATTAAGCATATAATCGGAACAAGCGAAATACAACATAATGTTCATGAAACATGATCATCATAGGGCGCCCCCTCAGCCACACGTTTAATTACTTATCAACCTGATTATTGGATTGAATTGATGGTGATTATTGATTATTAGTTCAGGCGTTAGGTCAGGCAAGTGCTCATCTTGCGCGTTCATCAAAAATGAGGCGTCTAAACCCGCGGATGCACAGGGATGGAAAAAGAGAAAAAGAGAAAGGAAGAAAATTGAAAGAAAGCCCAGTATAGAGGTTAGTCTTCTTATCTCAGCCAATAAGTTGTCAAACAAAATAAAATTACTTAGTATCAATCTTATCAACTAATATTTATTTTATAAATATTATTAATATTGTCACCAAGCTATCACTTGCTAGTTTTCTACATAATTACTATACGTATTGCAAACATAACTTCACTGACAATAATCTACAATAACCTACATGGATGTCATTTAAATATCAAAAGTCCAGTTCGTTATGAATATGAATAACGCTCTCTACGTGGGCGTCGGAAGGAAATAAATACGGCCTCTCGTTTTTTTTTTTTTTTTTTTTACTGGAGCAGCCTAACGATAGATACCATATTATTTACATTAAACAGAAATATGCTGTGCTCACTACATTCTTTGTAGTGGCTGTAGTGTAGTGGTAAGACGCACGGCATCGAGATTTGATGCAGATCGATCAGAGGTTCGATCCTGCCTTTTACCACATTCGCTCTATTCCCTTTTCCCATCACATATCAGATCGGAAAGGCATTTATTTTCAATAAAAAGTGAGAAAATGTTTGAAAAGTGGAAATAAATCGTCGAACGTGTTTAATAATAAGTGCATCTCGGTTAGGGGTAGGCCTAGGAAAACAGACGTGCTGAATTAGAATAGAGACGATAAAAGTGAGTGGGGTGGGGTGGAGGGGTGGGGGGCGCAAAACTCCATCTCGCCTAGGGCAACCAAAGAGCTAGAGCCGGCCCTGTTTCTAGGGTGTTCTATGTGGCTGCTAGGGAGTTGCTATGCTGTGAGAATGTCGCTATTGGATTTCTGTTGTTGTTGTTCTTGACTTTTATCGTCCCCTTGGGGTAATTTTGGTTGCAATTGTTTCCACATGCATAATCACAACACAAACGAACATCATACACAGAAAACAGTAGACAATAAGACTTTTTTTTTTTTTAAATCATCACTGAGACCCGCTCAGTAGACACTACAAAAACACTATTTTTCATTTAAAATTTTAACTGGTTGTGGCATGAAAGATTGTTTCCCCCCATTAAAAAAAACACTGGTATTCTAAATCTGCGACCTGATGGTCGTCTCTCAAACTCATTAAACAGAGGATGCCTATTATCTGGTATAATTTTCTCAGGTGGCCTATGTAGCTGCTAGGGAGTTGCTATGCTGTGACAATGTCGCTATAGGGTTTCTAGGGTGTTCTATGTGGTTTATGTGCAGTTGCAAAGGTATTCTCGGAAGGTTTAAGAATGTTGCCATGGGGTTACTAGGGTCACTTTCCCACCGCGACCACGTTCATTTTCATAAAATTAGTTCATTTAGGGAACAGACAGTACAATTAAAAACTGAACGTGTCTATTCAATACATGATTAAGCCCCTGAGGGAGTGTCACACAGCACAAACGCTGCAGGAGTCACATACATTCATGATGAGCTTAATGATCTCTCGTGATGAGAGCTGAGGTAACGCGACTGCACTCACGGCATAGATTCACAGCGCTAGTTCAGTCTGGAGCATTTTCAGTTCATGCCTTTGAAAGCTTAACTTTCATAGGAATTAACTTGAGAAGTTAAAACACTTTCTTTGCTCTGCCGGCCGCCATTTACATGAATGCCTGAGGCTGCAGCTGCGAGCTGAGTGCTGTGAGTGTGATCTCCCATCCCCCACGCTCGAGTTGAAAACATGCGGAAAGGCCTCCCTCTGCTGGCTGTAGTCTTTAGCCGCTGGCCAAAAATTCCTCTGGTGACGCAAATTGACGATATTTGCGTCATCGGAGGAATTTTTCCAGAAATAAAATGCATAAATCTCTTGTCTCCGGGGGATATGAGGGTAGGGAGAACAATCATTTAAATATACTCCAGGGTTTCTACTAATACAAAGCCATATGCTAATAACTGAAGTAACACTTTAAGTTCTTACAATATCCCAAATGTTTACAACTATTTGTAAATTGTGAGAAAGTTGCTATTTTAACCAAGGAGTCGGGACGTCTGAGGGAGTCGCCTGTCAATTGCGTCATATCTGCGTTACCCTCGGTTTCCGGTTTTATTTGGCAGAAGCACTTTACTCTTAGCAGTGAGAACAAGTGTTACAGCAGCTGCTGAGCGAACGCACAGAGTAACGTTATAACATCATTTTAAACACACTTAACTGGGGGGTGAAACACATTAAGTTTCAGTCAATCTCATGTCAATCTTGAGTACCTATAGAGTAGTATTGCATCTCTCCGAATCAAATGTCTTTAGTTTTATTATATTTATAAAAAAGATAGGCTGTACAGAGTCTTTCCAGAAAAAAAACGAGTGGCTTGAGGCGTATCGGGTGGGCGAAGCAAAAGAATGACGAGCACGCACAGCTACTGCGTTGAGAGGGTCTGAAAGCTCTGACATCCTCAAACGTGGAAAAGAAAACATTACCCTAAATAAACCATGGCTATCAATCAGATTCAACTATACATATATGATCCAGAATCTGATCCGGGGGCTGAAATTGAATAGGAGCAGCAGCAAACAGAAGGACGTCTCTGTGTGATACTGTAACTGTATTTGCTTAGCAGCAACGGTTGTGAGCTTTTACTCATGGTTTATGAGGCCATGATTTGGTTTATGGACTATTGTATGCGAGACTAAACGTTAGCAGTAGCAAGCGAAACGGTTTTAAGTCAGACTAATGATTACATAAAAAACTACGGAATAGCAGTTTTTTATTCAGCGCGTATTCAGCGCATAGGCATATATAAACATACTAGGTTTAATATTTAATATTTGTTAGCCAACAACACACAGACATTTGAAGCAGTTTTACTCACTGCCTCCTTCCAAAGCACGACCCTAAACCTTCATCGTTTGGACCGTTCCATCAAAAACACACTTCTTTGGTGACATTGTTGATTTCATGAAGTCTTGGGACTGCAGTGCAGCCGGCCTTCCTAAAGCCGAGCAAAGCGTTTACGGGCGTGCGTGCATTTGCTCTCTCGCTCTAGTCGCACGTGCCCTCCCGGGAGAAGAGCCCGTACAAGGAAAATCCGCCCCATTTGACGTCACACAGACCCATGCTGGAAAAAAACTTTCCGAAACTTGTGAGAAACCGGAAGGAGTATCTAAAATGTATCTAATATGATAAATGTATCTAATATGATAAACATAGAGCTGTGTTAACCTCATTCCTGCGTTAGAGGAAAAGTGGAAATAGAGTCCACCACTGTGTCCCATCCCGTCATTAAAGTCCCGTTGCTCGCGAGCCGTGTGTTGCTCAACAATCGCTTCAGCGGCCTTGCTCAGCTCCACAACACTCAGTCCTGCTCTGCTTAATACTACAGTAACATTAATAATCGCAACCACGATCATGAGTCCTATCCCGATTCTTTCCCACCGACTGAGGTGAAGACCACATGTCCCAAGATTCTACGCTCAAACCTGCCGTCATCAAACTATGCCTTTTGTTTTGAATAGGCGCCGTCTAGCGGACAGAAAAATTACATAGTGCAGCTTTAATATACCATTGCAAATGTGTTCTGGGAGGTTTAAGAATGTTTCTATGGGATGTCTAGGGTTTTTTTGAGGTTCTTGGTGATTTGCACTTTCTAAGGTGTTCTGAGAGGTTTTAGAATGGTCGGCTTTCTAATGTGTTCTATGTGGTTGCTAGGGAGTCACTATGTATTGAGATATTTTGAGAAGTTAAGAATGTTGCTATGGGGTTTCTAGGGTGCTCTATGTGGTTGCTAGGGAGTTGCTATGCAATTGCTGAGGTGTTCTGAGATGTTTTAGCATGTTGCCATGTGGTTCCTAGGTTGTTGCCAAGTCAAAAGAGCCCACTTACAAATCTCTGATATTCTGGTCTATAGATATGGTCCTTGAAACACTTTTGAATTTTTTCAACCATTTAATAATCAATGTAGGAAAAACATCCGTACCAACCCCAAAAATTTGAACGGTAGTGTAGGTGCACTTATGCTTGATTTAACAAGAACATTAACAAGTCACCAGCTTTAAGTATAAAATTGACCATTTTAAGTCTCTTTTTGAAAACATTTTGAAATGGATCCTACTCAAAGAGATGTGTTTTCCAGACGTTGTGTCTCGAGGTTGGGCACTGTAAACCTCTGGGGTGGTCATAATCTGAAGAGCACCACCCACAGTATGCCACCTTTAACCTCTGACCGGGTGACCTCATCTCCTGTAGGTCTGCAGTCATTAACTTCTATAACTCACCTTCCTTTCTCCCCTCAATCACTTGTCTTTTTCACTTTCCCCTCTCTTACTCTTTTCTGAAACACTTCTCACCTCCTTTCTCACTAGAAGATTCATTTGAGCAAATCAGACCATTTGATTCAATTAATTGGTTCAGAAAACTATTCACTGATTCTTTTGAGTCATCACTCAAGTGAAATAAATATTTTGTTAAATACCGCTGTCAATCATTATTGTTCAATTATGTTTCAAATATTGCAAAAATACTGTAAAATTATTGTAGCTTTGTGAACCCATTCAACTGAATCAATTTTTTATTTAAATCTATTCAATTTATATTACATATACACATCATTCTTGTAATTCACTTGAATATTAAAAAATCGAGTTTGCCATCTCGTCTTCAGTATGTCTGATATATAAAACACTAGTTAAAAATAATGATCCATGAGAAACTATCTGCAGTAATGGAGCAACTACAGTGAACTTTATACGTGAACCCAGCAGACATGTGGGTCAGGGTTTGGTCCTGAAAGAGGCAATATCTGGTTTTTATAGTGTGTGAACTGAGACCTTAAAGGTTTCACCAACTATCACACTCCCAAATGTGGCTTTAGATTGAAGGGAGACTTGAAACACTCTCAATCATAAAACAATGCAACTCTAAAACACACGCTATAAAGCCCAAACCGCATAAACCAAGAGGAGAAAAGAAACTTCACTTCTACACTTGGCCACAAAAACTGCAATGTCTAATACAGTACAAACCGTACAACATACAGCTGTCCTGTGATCCCAGAGCTGGACCTCCTAGACATTCAAGGCAAGTACAGGGCCGAGGGCTGATCTGGTCTTTCGTAATACACAAAATATATTGGACTAATATCTATTCACATCTACTATCAATTTGCATACTTACACTAAATTTGAAAAGTACATACTGTTTTCCGCAACGGAAAAGTTTGTGCTTTTAAGTAGCCAAGGTTGTGGCCAATTAACTTTAAACTGGGTTTTGCATGTCATCTGGGTTCCTGAATACTATTTTCAGCATAAACTACTATGACTTGAAATCCTAATTTTGAATATTATACAAGATTTATAGTTAGTGAAAATATGCATACTTTAAAATTTCCATTAGGTGTAGTCTATGATTTGGGGCGTGCTGATCTTTATCTTGTATACTATACAAGATTGATAAAACAGAAACATACTTCAAAAACCAGCTGTAACTAGTACACCATCCATGCACCTTTAATTTACTATTTTTAATCATAATCTTGAATACTACTCAAGATTGAGAAAAGCACACACTAATCTACGTGTATCTAGCATATACTATGTATGATGTATAGTATGCACAAACATGCATACTTCAAAAATCCACTGTAGATAGTACACCATCATCCATGCACCTTCAATATACTGTTAATGTACTAATCTTATCATAGCATGCTATATAAGATAGATAGTATGTGAATCAGAAACATATTTCAATCCATTGTAAATATGTGATATACAATGATTTTAAGAAGCACTAATCTTAATATTACAGGCTTTATAACAGAGATGGTATGTCAAATGTCTCTGACAACCAGTCACTATTGAAGTACTTTCTCCTGCATACTATGAATTAGGATGTTCACTCTCAATCTTGCATACTAATTAATATGGAGAGTATGAGACTGATGCATATTTAGAAAATCCATTTAAATAGCATGCCATTTATCCAGGCACCTTTAACGTTACATTTCCAACATGCTATGATTTGTAACATACTCGTTTTAATCTTGCATACCGTACAGGACAGTTTTTATGCAAAAAGGAATTCTGGGAGTTTGATTAGGAGGGAAACCCTTCATCCTGTTGGAACTGGACTGGTACCTTTTAATAGCCGGAGGAAGACACGCTTGTTCTGTTAATGGGACCAATAGAGCCAAAGGCAACACCAATTTGATTTCTTCCCGACGTTAATATTCCTCTCTGATTCTTACTATATCAATCGCTGAATGAATAGTAAGGATGGTTGAAATGGACAGCTTGCTTTCATTACATTAGAAACATTTTTGAAAGGGTGTGAAATTTTGGCTCAAAACTTCTTCTCTGAAGACTTTAAGGGTCTCCAGAAAACAACAACAAGAGTAACCAAAACCAGAAACAACACACGTGGGCAATAAACAATCGTTACAACATGCCATTTGTTAAATGGCATTCGTGTCCACTCAAAAGTGAAGCACGCCCAACAGGCTAAATGAGGGCCGGTTCGCCAAGTGTTCGTAAAAATCTCATAAAACAGCACTAGTGTGAGTAATAAAGCGGAATAGCCCTGCACAGGATATGCAGCAGCATCACCGTTGGCCATTTTTGCCTTTACAAGCTTCTGTCTATGTAAGAGCTCTCCTGTATCCCACAATGCACTGCTAGTCCCATCATAAACTTTGCTACGACAGCACGTCATTCTCTACCAGCAGATTTGATTAGCATGACATCACGGTGGAGGCAGTGAGTGTTGCTGACCCACTCAGCTTCACAGCTCCATAAAGTGTATCCCTGAAAACTTGTGAGTCTGGCTGCGGATCAAATCCGCCATCTTTTCTGCATTACAAAAAAACTGGAAGCATACAGAATTTAACTTTATACACTACATAGGAATCGCAGCTGTATTTAGAGCAGAGCCCAAAGCCT
Source organism: Pseudorasbora parva (assembly GCF_024679245.1). NCBI lineage: Eukaryota > Metazoa > Chordata > Actinopteri > Cypriniformes > Gobionidae > Pseudorasbora > Pseudorasbora parva. The sequence continues at coordinate 8,580,269 of NC_090189.1, read as the reverse complement.
TCTATACTCTGAATGAAACCAGATAACTAATACATTTAAACTCAGTTTGACTCTAATGAGCATCTTTCTAGCAGATGCTCATTGACGGATGTCCCTGATACAATCAAGTCAATGAATCACTCTAATTAATTCAGCCTTCACTCATGCAAGTTCAAGTTTTCACTGCTTAACACTTGGTATATACTCTTAAAAATGGAAATAAATGGTTCGCCAAGGAACCTTTTTGTCTGTGTAGACACACCTCATTTCCATAATTTATCCATCCATTCATTATTATATTGTGTCTACAACAAGCAGTTTCAATGAAATATTTCAGAGCTAAACAAAAACAGAAAAATATGCACTATTTTGATCTCTATTACTTTGCCAGGTCTATAAAACTCTTAGTTCCTCAGGTTTTCCATGACCAAAGAAAACTTAGAGTTCTTGAGTTGCTGTATGGTTCTTTGAAGATTAAAAACGCTCAATGTTTCATTATAGGTTCGTGATTTGCATTATGGGATCTTTGAAGCACCAGTACGTGATGGTTTTTTAAAGAACTGGAGAATAAAACGTTCTTAAATTACAGTCAGATTATGAAACAGTTTGAGATTCTAATTGGAATCTTAATTTTATATCACGGAATCCTGGAATTCTTGTATCATTGCTGTGAGTAAGCATGTTTTTAAGAAGTTCCTCGACCAAAATGTTCTTGTTATAATTAAAACAGCTCAATAATTCCATCAGCCAAGTGGCCATGACCAGACACGAATCTAATCACACACGCAGAGCAGAATTTCCAACCCCCCTTCCTCGATCCCGCCCGCTCTTTCTTGCCCTCCCTCCAGCCAGGAGAGAGAGAGAGAGAGAGAGAGAGAGAGAGAGAGAGAGAGAGAGAGAGAGAGAGAGAGAGAGAGAGAGAGACCCCGAGAGAGACCGAGAGAGAGAGGAGAGAGAGAGAGAGGGGTACTCCCTGGGACAGGCTGGAGAAACCAGGAGGATGAGAATGAGAGATCATATCCTGTCTGCTTTGGCTCCGTCATTAATGTACAAACCACAGATTCACGTTCACAACTAGTAAACTTCACACTCTCCAAATCTGAGTGTGATATACAGAGCACAGAACCATAAAACCAGATGTCAAACAGTGAATCTAACCATAGAAAGTTGGCTTTTATATGAGTAAAAAAGAAACATTCTCATACATATTACATGCAAAAGGGGACATTGATTAAACAACAAATAAAACTCTTGCCTTTTAACAAATGGTCTATTGCTGAATATTTTAAAATGCCTGTGACTTTTTAAATGTATATTAATATCTGCTGTACCAACAAGTCCGCTGGGTGAGTCCTTCTATAAGAGTTTTAGTTGCGAGCTTGACCTCGAGCATCTCTGATCTACTAGAGAAGACACGAGGCGACTCCACCCTGACCCACTGATGTTCTTCATTACAGACCATCTACCAGGAGCCAAGACGTTTCAATGAGAATAACGTGCATTTATTTACATTTATCTATCATTTTCATCTGTCTTTCACCCCACACAAAAGGAGAGCCAGAGTGATAGGTTCGTTTTTATGAGCCTATGGAAAAACATAAACTCTCTGTCGCTCTCTCTCCTGGTGTGTTTCTCATCCTGCATATTTTTCCAATTACGTTCTGCAGCCAGCGCGCCTGCTGGAGGAAAACTACTTTCTGCCAGATCCCCTAAAAAGCATCTGAAAAGGTCTGCAAAAACCATCCTGGGTTGTATGGTTTATGTGCACACATTAGCGTTGATTATAGTCTGATAAAGTTGAAGCTTCTTCAATGGTTCTTTGAAGTCTCAGCGATTCAGCAAAGAAATCAAAGCACTGTATAGGTTCTTCAGATCAGCGTATTGGTTTTGGGGGGGTTCTGGTGAAGCATCAGAACACAAACGGTTTTCCAAACCAGAATTTAAGAGGGTTCTCCTGCGGAGTGTTTCAATTCCACCAAAGAACTTATTATTCTCCAGTTATTGAAAACAATGCCTTCTATGCTACTTTACAGATGCCACAAACTAATATTCTGAAATGAAGAACCTATAATGCGCACTGCAAAAATAGCCGAGAAGAACCTTTTTCACATACATAGAATTCTACATCCAGAATTATACTACGACGTCTTTATTTGCTAATTTGCTTAAGAATAGATGGTGCATCACGATTTCCTCATGCATCTGTTGCATTGCACGGGAAAACGTCCCTGATTCCGTTATTCGTAGCTGCTCTAATGCTTCCCTGAAAACAAAAGTCACGGCCACGGAACTTCGCACGCGAAAATCCCACTCTAGGGGCCCCCATCCCCTCCTCCGGTCATTCCAGTCCCGGGACGGGGGACTGACCATGGAATGCGCTCGCGCAAGAGAACCGCAGCCCCGGGTGAGCGCGGCCCGCGGCACAAAGTAACAGTTTGGAAACAGCTGATTCGCCGCTTACCTGCGCTGACTCGTGAGGTGACAAACATCAGGAATACTAGGAATACCGACAGCCGCACCTCCTTAAACCTCCGCTTTACTTTCCATCTGATAGGTGTATCCATGACCACCTGCGTCTGTCCGTCCTGACGCGTAGAGTTTGGTTATATTATTATGACAACTGCTTGATATCAGGACAGAAGCAGTAACCCAACAGTCCCGGAGAGAGAAAGCGCGAGAGCTCAAAGCATCTCATGCAGCCATACGGTAATAAAGTCCTGCAGGAAAATTCAGAAGATGGATAGATGGATGGATGGGGCACCTCTCTCCCTTCTTTTCCCTTCTGTTCTTTCCTTCCCTTCAGTGCGCTGCAGTGATGCCCCCGTCACTGAAACTTCGCGGAGCCAAAGTGGGAAAAAACTTCATTCACACAGACTGTCAGTCACGCGGCGAGCAGCCAATCGGAGAACAGTACCGAAAATTACCGGCCTCTGATTGGTTAGTACAATTGGGTGGGCGGGAAGTTTACAGTGTGGGATTTCATTTACACTCTCTCTCTCTTCTCTTTCTTTTGTCTGCACGTTTTTAGACCATTGCACTGATTGCAGACTCTTTTAGTACTTTTGACTCATCTGATGGGTGTAGGAGGAGAAAACTTTTTTTAGTGCAATCATCCAGTTAAAGGAAAGCCCTTGTTAAGGTAATATCCTAATGTATAAAGATAAAGCAAGAGTTCTTAATTTGCCTAGTATCATAAAATACATATTGAAAACATTTTTTAAATGTTGTAGGGAATTTGGAAGGCGTTTATTTTGCAATAATGGCAATCTGACTGTACATTATACTGCTGACAACATGCCTGCTCCCCAATAAAATAAACAAATGTGTTAAATACTAATTAGATACCAATCAGAATCACTAATCCTTATAATAGACCAATGTAAAGCACTTTTAATCACTATTGTGAATAAAACGCATAAATAAAATGACTTTGTCTTACCTTCTGCATGTGAACTATTCAGCATAGGAACAGTGCTGTGCGCTTGGGAGCCAATGGTTATTCCAAGTTGTTCCTAAAATTAAAGTTTGCAAACTATTTTAAGGCTGAAACGATTCAGGACCTCCTGACGTACGTGACAGCTGGAGCACACAAGGCCACAAGGGTGATGACCTTTTGACACGGGTCCGAATGTACAGAGGGGAAGAGAATCCTGTTCTGGTTACATGTAAAACAAAATAAAGCCAGTTACTTCCCTTGCAAATCAATCAATCAATATATATATATATTTAAATGCCTAAATATAGATAAAAGACTTAAAGTATGTGGAAAATATCTTTTGGCTTGTGTTTATAAAAAAGACTAACCAGATTAGATGTGCATTAAGTCAATAAAGTCAACGTGAACTGCCATTAGCAACTCATTTCACTTCTGTAATATGACTTACTGCAGTTCAATGGATATTTAATATTTACATGTATGCATTTAGCAGATGTTTTTATCCAAAGCAACTTAGAAAAGAGGGAAAAAAGCAATTAGTCAAAAGGCCATAATCATAATATACAATTCTAGGTTTATTATACAACTACATTTGGAAAAAACTAGAGAAGAGAACAAATGCAGTGAGAAAAGGTATATTTTATGAGTATGTGGGAATTCATTTTGAAGTATGGGAATTATAGCAATTATATATTATATATATTATAACAATTATAGTATATTAGAAAATATAAGCGATTTTTTTTCCTTTGGGAATTGACTGAATTATGAAAAGTGGGTGTTACATACCAGAATGAAGCAAAGTGTTTATAGGGGAAAGGATGAAAAAATTCATGATGTCATTGAAAAGGAAAGTCCTTTGGAGGCGGAACAACTGATGAATGATCACAAAGACCAGAGCCTCTCTCAATGGCAAAGACTAACATTTTCTTTCTTTAGAATAATGTGCAGTTATGAATCATGGAATGTTATTAAGAAAATAGATGGGGTAAGTTTCGATTTCATCTTGACTTCAAGCGCATGTTGTTATGACATCATACTGTTCATACAATAGTTCAGCTGAGGTTTACTGTACAGGATGACGTCTTCATGGAATACCAGGCTCGGAGAGCTCCATGATGCACAGGTTGTACGGATGTCTCACTCCACCTCAGGTTACGGGAACTCTCCTCAGAGAGAATGTGAAGAATGCAGCTTCTTTTGTGCAGGGTGTCCCTGAGCCAGCGGGGGGCAGACACTCCTGCACACGCCTGTAAAACACACACATGTATAAAAGGTCCAAAATTAAGACTCGCCATGTGCCAGATGGGACTGCAAATTGGCTTTCTATATTATTGCTAATGGGTACAGAGCCTTTTATTAGGGGCCAGGTAGGCACCTACTGTATCCTTTAGTGTTCTTCTTCCACTAATGTGTCTATGGCAGCTCATAGAACTGTATGGTAAAAAGTTGTGAAATTTGGCACACTCTGAACATCACCAGTTTTGGTGTCGCAAACTTAATCTCTGTAGCGCCAACAACTTCCCAAATTTGCACTCATGTTTATGCTAATACCTTTTAAACTGTAAGGCCGTGTTTTTTCACGCTGCTGGCTGGCGTTTTCAATTGTTTTCAATGAGAGCACCGCGTTTTTAGAACGCCTGGAGCGCAACGAGGCGCTGAGCGAGTATTACGCGCTCAGCGTTTTTTCCTGGTCGCCGAGAGTTGAAGAATGTTCAACTTTGAGTAAAACGCAGCGCTCATCACTGTCACTTTTCACCCAGCCGTCCAATCACAGTGGATGAGGGGCGGGACAAACACAACACAGACCAACCGTCACATTCTGCGTGTCGTCATCAGATGACAACAAGCAAATAACGGAATAAAATGATTTAAAACAACAGCCAGAGCAAATACTTTACATTTGTATCTGCAATTTTGTATAGAATCAATACAGGAACAAACTACCTGTGAAATTAGAAAGACTTCCGCGGATTTTCCGTATCATAACAACAAGCAGAGTCTCAACTGAGGAGAAAAAACGCTGCCTGCCAAAACGCTCTCAGCGAGGCGTTTTCAGCTGAGCGCCTAGCGTTTTCAGCTTTGGTGGACACACGGCCTAAGGGCTAGAAACAAAATGTCCTTGACCTGAGAACATTTTCGCACCATTTTGAATTTTCCAAAAAAACTACTAGACCGATACTCAAATTGTCCAGAAAACTGAACGTTTATTTTGGCTTATAACTTCTGAACTCTTTAAAATTAGTATAGCATGGCAAGCAAATGACACCAAAGACTTTATAAACAGAAAGATTGAGCATTTGTGCATATGGGAGCGTCACAGTGGGAGTGTCATGTTCATGTTTCATATCTTATTTTGAAGTTTATTCAGTTGCGGTTCCTGTTTGTCATGCGATTCCTTTGCCCTCATGTGATCTTGTTATGTGCTTCCCTTGGTTCATGTGTTATGCTCTATGCTAAGTGGTTTGTCTTTTAATGAGATAAGTCTGCTCTGTTTTTCATTGGTTCATTGTTTGATTGTTCACAGGTGTTGATTGTTTGCTCAGTGTATTTTGTGTGTATAAATAGGCCTTATGTGTTCAATGTCTCTTGTATTGTTTGTGTCAAGTCAAGTCTTTGTCACTGCGAATTATATTCAATAAAACTGCACATGGGTTTAAATCACTTTGCCTTCAATGGACTCCTGTGCATCTAGAAACAACATTTATGAGACAGTTGTTGTCGGACTTCATTGGTGATTTCAAAAAAGAAATTTAATTGTAAGCTTGGCGAACAGGTTTGGAGAATTTCCCCATTCAAAGAGATAGGAGCTGCATTGCATGCTCGAGAGGCATTTTAAAGATGGCCGCCGAGTGAAATGACTTAAAGGGACTTTGACGATACCCAATTTGGCAATTTGGGGCGTCAGACATTTTAAATTTTGGCAACATTTTGCACTATTTTACCACCGCATTGACATATCATTGCGAAACTCGTCATGTGTCATCGGCACCATGCTCTGGAAGTACTCGAAATGTTTCAGGGCAGCTCCACTTTGTGGTCTAGTTATATATTTAAATAAAAATAAAAAAAGCTAATAGTCTATTGCTAATTGTGCCTATTGTAATGAAACTTATCTTAATAAATCCCTCGAGTCATAACAAGAACATAGATACCATAGTCTGCCAAACTTCCTGTCTGCCATTTTGATTTACTTTAAAAACCTGTTCGAACTCCTCTTAGACCTTACTAACCAAAAACAAGAAATCATGTAGTTGGCAATATAACATTTTTGATTTTGGATTAAAGTCAAAAAGTCAAAACAGCCGACTCTCTCAATTGTCTGATGTTCTGGTCTTAATATATGACTTGAATCCCTCCTTCAAACTTGTAGCTACTTTTTCACACAAACAAAAATTAAGCAGAAGTCAAAGAGAGAAAAAAACACACTATATTAATTTGTAATGTTTATGAGTTACAGATAGTAGAAGAGTCCAAAGCATCACTGTCTAAACACACATGGCAGATATTAGTGTTTGGATTATGAGCTATAGTACAGCTTTAATGACTGCATATGTCTCCTTAACAGAGACGTCCTCTCTTCGTCTCTCTCTATTACATGCTGGGACACACCGGTATACATTCCTTGGCTTTCATATGTTCATCAAAGCTTGGATCATTCAGCAAGATTATGAATACACAGGGAACATACTTACACACCACACACACACACACACACAAACACACACACACACTGGAGCAGCCACGTTTACAATACACAATGCACACACATTTATGCACATACAGACACATGCATTCGTCCCCATGCCAGAAATCACTGCTGCCTGCTCATCTATCCATCATAACGCCTGAAATGAGAGCTTGATGAACAGCCATCCACAGCTGCCCGAGCATGCACATCAGACCAATCATCACACGCGCACACACACACACGCACAAAGGCAACTTTTAATCTCAGTTTCAAACATTGGCCATCATTGTAACCTGAATTTACTTGACATGCTCTGCGTATGTATTTAAATAAATAAACAAGTGAAAAAAAGTTTGGGGTCAGTAAGCTTTTTAAATAACAGCTTTTTTATCTCTTTTAGAATGTTTTTCTTTCTTTGATCAAAGCTGAATTTTCAGCATCAGTCTTCAGTGCCACATGATCCTTCAGAAATCATTCTCATATGATGATTTTATGCTCAAGAAACATTTCTGATTATTATCAATGTTGAAAAAATATGTGCTGCTTCATATTTTTGTGAAAACTTTGAGTAAGATTTTCCTTTTTTAAAATAGATATAACTATATATATATATATATATATATATATATATATATATATATATTAGTATTAATTATTTTTTAATTATACTGACCCCATATTTATTTATTTGCTGTGTTTCTTTGTTTGTTTATGTTTTTTTCTCCCTCATTATTTCTAATCAATGCAATGAGTGCAGTTTAAAAAGAAAACAATGCTATTATACTGCAAAAAATGCTGCTATTTTCAGAAATGATAAACTTTTTTCATGCCACACATCAATACTCTATACTAACCCACAACCCAAAATTCACCCTTAACATTGGTTAAAATGTTGCAATTCATGTCACAAAAGCTGGGCTGCGATTGGTGTAAATGATCACGAAGAACATTCTACTGCTTCTGTGGTTGTGGTTTAATAACAGATGCTTTTGAAGAGAGGAAAACAAAATAATTGTGAAAACACGAAGGGGTGAGACAGAGAAGGGAAGGAAAAATGAGCAAGCAGTGAAGAGAATAAAGAATATAGTGATTTGTACATGTATGTATATGGAAAGAATCATTGAAGAGAACGAGTGTGTTTGTCATCAGTGATTGATGCAGAGGATTCTGCCAAAGTACAATCTGACTCTCTCCATCGTACAGAGATTCAGATGCACATGTTCTTCACTCCAGCAATTATTAATTATGGAAAAGCGAGAGTTACTAACCGGTAGAAACAAGCCGGTACAAAGCTCATAAATGTAAACAGTATTCATCACTGGATTCAGTGTATTAAGACACTAACGCAGCTGCCTTTTGCTTGGATAAAAGCAAAACATTTCAAATCAGTTTAGATTTACATGGCAAAAACAGCATTAATTTCCTTAACATGTTACACATGTGGAACATACTGCTCTGCTGTCGTAAATTGTATCTATCTGCATCTACACAAGATATTCTCCATTTATTTGACCAGTCAAAACAATCTATTAAGATTAGAGAACCTCTCTGATTGGTGGATATAACGTTGAGTCCTGGCGGATCAACAACCTGACAAAAAAGCTTATGCTTTCCGTATTCAACTTACGGAAAAAGCAAACTGATGCGTTGTATGACGCCGGAACGTAGAGTATTGATATTTTTCTTTACAAAAACCCATCGCTTCACTTCCGAAGGCCTTTATTAACCCCCCTGGAGTATGTTTATGATGGATGGATGCACTTTTTTGAGCTCCAAACTCAGACGCTCCAGTCACTCCCATTATAAAGCTTGGAAGCGTCAGATTATTTATTAATATACAGTGGGCAAAAAAGTATTTAATCAGCCACCAATTGTGCAAGTTCTCCAATGAAGATGAGAGAGGCCTGTCGTTTTCATCATAGGTACACTTCAACTATGAGAGACAGAATTAGAAAGAAAAAAAATTCGGAAAATCACATTGTCTGATTTTTAAAGAATTTTTTTTCCAAATTATGGTGGAAAATAAGAATTTGGTCAATAGCAAAAGTTAATCTCAATACTTTTTTTACTCAAAATCTCACGATACATGGCCCCATTCATTTTTTCCATTTACACGGATCAGTCATCCTGGTCCCTTTGCAGAAAAACAGTCCCAAAGCATGATGTTTCCACTCCCATGCTTCACAGTAGGTATGGTGAAACTCAGCATTCTTTCTCCTTTAAACACGACAAGTTGAGTTTTTATCAAAAGTTTTATTTTGGTTTCATCTGACCATATGACATTCTCCCAGTCCTCTTCTGGATCATCCAAATGCTCTCTAGCAAACTTCAGACGGCCTAGACATGTACTGGCTTAAGCAGGGGGACACGTCTGGCACTGCAGGATTTGAGTCCCTGGCGGCGTAGTGCGTTACTGATGGTAGCCTTTGTTACTTTGGTCACAGCTCTCTGTGGGTCATTCACTAGGTCCCCCCGTGTGGTTCTGATTTTTGCTCACCATTCTTGTGATCATTTTAACTCAGAGAGTGAGATCTTGTGTGGAGCCCCAGATCGAAGGAGATTATCAGTGGTCTTGTATGTCATCCATTTTCTAATAATTTCTACCACAGTTGATTTCTTCACACCAAGCTGCTTACCTATTGCAGCTTCAGTCTTCCCAGCCTGGTGCAGGTCTACAATTTATTTTCTGGTGTCCTTTGACAGCTCTTTGGTCTTGGCCATAGTGGGGTTTGGAGTCTGACTGTTTGAGGTTGTGGAGGGGTGTCTTTTATACTGATGATGAGTTCAAACAGGTGTCATTAATACAGGTAACAAGTGGAGGACAGAGGAGCCTCTTAAAGAAGTAGTTACAGGTCTGTGAGCCAGAAATCGCGCTTTTTTTTGTAGGTGACCAAATAGTTATTTTACACCATAAATTGCAAATAAAATCTTTAAAAATCAGACAATGCGACTTTCTGGATTTTTTTTCTCATTCCATCTTTCATAGTTGAAGTGTACCTATGATGAAAATGACAGGCCTCTCTCATCTTTTTAAGTGGGAGAACGTGCACAATTGGTGGCTGACTAAATACTTTTTTGCCCCACTGTAACTCTAAATGTGTTCATCACAGAGAAGAATGTCACATACACCTAGGATGGCTTGAGAGTGAATAAATCATGAGCTAAATTTCATTTTAAAGTTTAATTAATCAATCACTTGGAATATTCACAGCCATTATATGGAGAGCTAGCCTGACGTCATCATACTCAATTCTAGTCAGAATATGAGTCTGAAACTGCTCCATTGGGCTGTGATTATGAGGCGTGTTTCAACCGAACCAGGAAAGACATCAATTGGATAGACCTACAATCAATCAGAGCAACGAAGGGACGCATGGTCAAATGTCAACATAGTTCAACTGCACTGTGTTGCCAAGTCCGCGGTTTTTACGCGGGTTCTTTTCTATGTCCGCGGGTTGAAGCGACTATTATGTGATTATATAGACCCATGAGTGCGAATTTTAGCAGGCAACCTTGCCAAAATAACACACATTTTACCCCCCAAACGCTATTTTTTCACCGGAGAACCCCCCTAGTAGTTGCGTTGTAAAAACTTGGCAACCCTGTCTGCACGCGCGCTGAAATCAGGCTGGAATACACAATCTTTGCTAGTGTTGTAAAATAATTTAATGATACACTGAGTACTTACCCAACATGATCATCATTTCTGAGATAAATTGTGATGGTGAATGCAGATACAAACAAGCTCTCCGTTTAGGATTCAAACAAATATAATCCAAGCCCCTTTGATGACGTGATGATTACGTTACTGTTTATCATCTGTCCGTCACCGTGTAAAGCCCGCCCTGATGATTTCATTGGTCGGAAAAGTTTCTGTTCGGGGATAATCACTCCCTAATGGAGCAAGGCCAGACCGAATTGCCCGACCAAAAAATGTTTTGGGCGGGGCTAAGTTCGGCTGGCATCCAGGCTAATGGAGAGCATGAGTGGGTTAAAAATGCTCCTTTTGTGGCCTATAAAAGATAGAAGGGCATACGGCATTAGAACAACACCAGGGTGAGTAAATTATAACTTAATTTCCATTTTAGAATTAACTATCCCTTCAAGTAATTAAATCAGAGGGTTGTGTTGGCACCTACTGGCAGAAACATAAATTGGTGTCTAAAAAATACCATGCCACTTGAGCTTGAAATAAAATTACCATTTAGTATCGAACGGATGAATTTTTTTTAAAACAAAATTATATCTTTAAATAAATTCTGTTCTTTTGAATGTTCTATCCATCAGTGTATCCTGAAAAAATGCATCACTGCAGCACAACTGATTATTATTAATAATAAGAAATGTTTTTTTGAAGTAATGATGAATTATGCTGAATATTTAAAAAAAAATTCTGACCCTAAACTTTTGAATGGTATTATATTATTAGTTTATTTGTGTGAAGTACTGAATTACAAATACTCACATTATTGTAATTAAGTTGTAGTTTTTATCTCAAACACAAAAACCTTTAGCATTTAAAACATCTCATAGTTAGATGGCATTTGATCATTTGATCTGAGGGTCAGCAAAAATTGAGGTGAAAATGAATTACGAGATGAAAATTACCTATAATGTAAATTTTAAAAAATATATATTATTATACTTTGATATCCCCACTGTTCTTTTGTAGTTACACTCTCCGATTTCTCAGAAAAGGAATGAGAGAAACTGTTTCCAAAAGAACACCGAAAATAACAGCAATGGACAGATTGGCAAAGGGAGATTTCTCTTTGCCCAGAACATCAGTGGCTTATCCTGCATGTTCCCTCGGGTGCCATCAGTCAAGATAAAGGTATTATGAGTCAGTGCTTATTAATAAACCTGTGTCTGGTCGCAATAATATGAAAAGTGAATTTTAACATGACGACATGCAAAGCAATCAGAGACGAGCAATTATAGAATTAGTTGGATCTCTATCAATGTTTTCACACATTTTCAATCCCGCAAACATGTTTCTGAAGTGGGAATTTGATTTAGACTCTGTTCATACGTGCACAGACAGAAGAGTGTTCCTTCAGAGCGTATACACTGGCCAAAAAATATGAGGGAACACTTGATCATCAAAGTAAAACAATTAAACTTCAGGGATATCAATACGTCAAGGAATCTGTTAGGAAGCATAAGTGATTGTGAATCTGTTTCACGGCCTTTGGTGCAAATAAAAGTGACAACAATTGCACGAGACAACCCCCCAAAAGGGAATGATTTTGCAGTTGGTGGCCGAAAAAACAATTGTTCTCTCATTGTTCCTGACCGATTGTCTTTAGTGTTGATAGGGTCCTTATCACTGTCTGTAGCATGAGGCAGTATACCTGCAACCCAATCAGGATGCACAGGTAGTCCTACTCCACCAGGATGGCACATCCATACATTTGGTGTGTCTCTCAGCACAGTTTCAAGAGCCTGGAGAAGAGGAGATACCAGTAGACCGTTACACAAGGAGAGCTGGAGAGGGACATAGAAGGGCAACAACTCAGCAGCAGGACCGGCTCCTTTGGCTCAGGAGGAACAGGAGAGTACCACTAGAGCCCTACAAAATGGCCTCTAGCAGGCTACTAGAGAGCATGTTTTGGACCAAACTGTCAAAGGCCGACTTCCTCTAGTGGGACCTGTGCTCACAGCTCAGCACCGTGCAGCTCGATTGGCTTTTGCCAGAGAACACCAGAATTGGTCTGCCATTGGCACCCTGCTCTCTTCACGGATGGGAGCAGGTTCACACTGAGCTCATGACGTGAAAGAGTCTGGAGATGCCATGGGAAACATTATGCTGCATCATCCAGCAAGTTTGGCAGTGGGTCAGTAATGATCTGGGGAAGAATATCCTTAGAGGGTCGCACAGACCTCCACGTGCTGGTTGCAGTGGGCGCTGGATTCCTCCTGGGGCCTGTACCATGAAGCTGGTTTAGCTGGCTAGCCAGATTTGTTTAAGCTTAGTTTGTGCCAATCCTGGGGTTTAGGTACCATAAAGTGTTTTGGCTTTTAGTGGTGTTCATCGCCATAGTAACTTACGCTCCACAGCTAACCTGTTCTGGGGCAGGTTATGTTCTGGATAAGAGATCTCAAGCTGAAACTGGACCAATCAGCTGTGAGTAAAGTGACACACTTCTGATGCAATAAAGTCACTCCCCCTTTTCTACTTCAAATTAAAGGTCACTACATAGCAAATGGTTTTTAAAGACTAAAGCATCTGGCTTTTAACAATGCTTAATTATAATAATAATTTTGAATGATTTAGATATAATTTATGTAATTATTATACCCTAAATGAATTACGGTACACATTTATAATTTTAGTTAATCAATTACTAACAGGCACTTTGTTAAAATTAATATAAATAGCCTACATAAAAAGTCATATAAATAAGCTTTAAAATCAATAAATAAACCTTTTAAAAAATAAACTTAAATTATTATTATTTTTTAAACTATTAAATAGTAAACTTATTATGAGCTTAAATCTTCAACTTTCTCTATATTAACTAAACTAACTTCATAACTTTTACTTGCTTTGACGTATAATAATTTTTCTTTAAGTTGTACTCTTTCATAGACAGCTCTTTTCTTCTTGCTGTGTCATTTTTTTGTCAATTCCTAATATTTTTCAATCATGTAATATTCTGCAGAAGAGAGAATGAACCCCACTGCTTCTCTCGCGAGAAGTGAATCTCAGTTGATCCCCAGCCTGTGATTGGCTGTTCAGCTAAACTCCTGAACTCAGGATCAAAGTCTGAGTTGACAGAGAAAGCTGATGATCAGCATCATGGGCACCTGTAACCCTGAGTTTGTTAAACTACCATCATGGTACAGGCCCTTGGTGCACGATAATGTTGTGATTGGTCTACTCTGCTCTGACAGATTTTGTGATTGGTCGATCGCTTACAGCATGTGTCGAAACCAATTGCTTATTACCCTATCTGAATTTCTCCAGATCTTCCTCAGTACTTGATATTGTGATACAAAAACTAATGATGGCATTGGTTTTACTGTATTAATTCAAGCTTGAGTCCTCATCCTTTTGAAATGGAAAGTGCAAATTGGATTTGCAGGGTTTTCTTGACATGTCAACAACACAAACCAAACTTTTCCAGGCCTCAGCTACAATTACAGCGTTTGAGGGTGGGGAAAATAGACATAGTTTGCAACAGCCAATGAAGAACACAGGCTGACATTATGCAAATTTGAAACATTGTTATGTGGTTACGTAACAGGAAGTCAGACTGGAATTACTTAGAATTCATTCTGTGTTTTAGGAGACAATTACTTTATTTGTTGTGCACTTTGATCTTTGAAGACCTTTTACATTTACAACCAGCTATATTACACACTGCATGAAAGGTAATATTTGAAAAAGCTTAATAAGGGCACTTTAAATATTCCAAAACATTACTCACTATTTCCAAAATGTTATCTCAACAAGCTGAGTTCGAAATGTAAGTAAGCTTTGGTTTGGTTTAATGTGGATTATTTTGCGGTCAAATCAAAAATAGCATTTCTTTCAATTTCAGAAACATGTTTGTATAATGGCATGCAAATGCAGATATAACATCAAATATAGCTTCATCTATCAAAAGGAGAAAAGTGTCTGTACATGTGGAAACCGTCTGTGCCTTTATCCACAGCAACTCCTTTCATTTCTGCTCAGTGCGATCCATCACAGGCCTTCGAGGGAATCTCCAGCGTGTTTGGCTGAGATCGTTCAAGCTGAATTCACTCCAAGTGCAGAAAGGCTTAGTCTAAATGTTGTTGAATTTCCTGATAAATGTCATCAGTAAATGACCTAATCTCTTGGCAAAAACCCTCAATCTCTGTTTGCAGAAGGCTGTGGAGATGCTGATGGATCGTGAGGGAATTTTAGATCAGTTAGATTAAAGCACTTCTTATTGTTTAAAGGGATTTAGTCACTTGTCACAGGTTTAAAATCAAAGCCACACTGTATATCCCTAATCTATATAAAGGTAAAAAACGAAAAGGTTATTGTGAAGCAGGAAATTAAGTCGAAATCACGAAATAAAATCGCAAGATTTTCTTTAACTCTGAGGCAGAAACCTAGCCTGAGAAGCCAGACCCACATCAAGATGTTTGGTCTGGAAACTCACCATTGACAGCTCAATCTGAGGGGCGGGATAAACGGTTGTCTTTAAACTCCCTCTGCACGTGATAGGATAGCGCTACAACCAACCAGAGCAACAAAGGTGAAGCAGAGCTTGTTGATCGATTAAACATTCACCGTATCCGGTCGGCAAAACTCCGAACACATCTTCCCTTTTTAAGAATGACTTCAGTGCCGCTCTTTTTTCTTTTCTCAGAGAAAAGCTTAACTCCAAGTCTTCCAGAGTCGCGGTCAAAGCTGATTCGAAAGACCGCTGCCGTTCGCCAGTTTTTGTGTTTACTAGAAGCACGCAAACGCAACTCGGCCGTCGTCATTATGGCCCCGCCCACCGACTCTATACACGATTGTGATTGGCCCAGCAAGAGTTAAGGGATTACAGCTCAGAAGGGTATTGAGAGTTGCTAGACGACACTCGCGGGCAGATTAGATTTGCTGCCGCTAAGGTGCGTCTAGATTTCTAGGCTAGCAGAAACCGATTGAGCAAATATATCATGCATCCCTAATAAAAGGGTATATCAGATCGGAAATAAGCTCTGGTGGCACTTTCTTAAAGTAATACAATTCCTGTCATCATTTACTCCCTCTCAAGTTGTTCCAAACATGTATGAATTTCTTCCTTCTGCTGAACACAAAAAGATATTTTGAAAAATATTGGAAACCAAACAGTTAATAGGCCCTACTGACTTGCATAGAAAAAAAATACTATGGAAGTCAATGGGCCCCATTACATGAGAATGAACCTCAATGGTTCTTGCAGAAGCTCAAATGTCCTGCTTAACACGAGAATGAACCTCATTGGTTCTTGAAGAAGCTCAAATGTGCTGCTTAACACGAGAATGAACCTCATTGGCTCTCACATCAAGCAAACACGTTAGAGCTTCCATTTACCAAATCTGATGTGTGAGTTGATGAATGTTTATGTGAGTAAAAGCCTCATTTAAATCTGTTCATAATATAAAATGCTTGTGTTTCTTCAGAACTTTTGGACTAAACCACTCAATTTATATGGATTAGTTTTTCAATCTCTTTATGAACTTTAATGAAGTGTCAAAATGGTAGTTGCATGGTACATTTTATTAAAAATGTCTTAATTTGTGCTTAGAAGATGAATAAAAGTCTCATGGGTTTGGAATGACATGAGGGTGAGTAAATGATGAAAGAATTATAATTTTCAGCTGAACTAACCTTAGTCATGTTGTTTGCAACATATCAGCACAGGTCTATACTGAAAATACTGCATAAATATAGGAAACTAGCATTGGCTGATATATAGTCATTAATAATCATTGACACCATTCAGTATTGAAGGAAATCTGCAGCCTAAAATAAGCCTAAAATAGAACTTGAATAAAATAAAAGCCTATAAAATATTTAATCTATATTGTCTCATAAACAGACTTTACAATACACTCTTAGAATAATTGTTCAGTGGGGTTATATAGAACCATATGGTTCTTGACTAAATTTTAAAGATGCCAAAAAGAGAATAGATCAATAAAGAGAAAACTCTTAAATGATTGCATAATATGTTCGTTTAACAAGTTATTTCAATTTTTCTAGAGATGTTTTCAATCTGTTTCATTCATACAGTTTAATCAAAATGAAATTGAATGAAATCAAAATGAATTAATTAAGACTAAATCCATTAAATTCAAAATCAACGATCGAAATCAAACAAATGTGTGATGATTTTTTTTGTGAGCTAAAAATCTCACATGAAAGCATAGAAAGTCGTCGCCTGTAATGTTAATTGAACATGTCTCACTGACTGTCTGCACTCCACCCTGTGTCCTACAGCACTGGTCTGAGAACAGTTTGTGTGTCTGTACTAATACATCAGGCTGCATAAAACTGATCCAGAGTCAGAATGTGTGTGTGGCTGTTGTTAATTATGTGCGGCCGCAGTAAGTGTGTTTTGATGGGCAGATCTGAGACTGTGTGTCGTGTAATTCAGTTTCACACAGACTTCATGTTCTTGAATAATGAGAGGACATTAAAAAGCATGTTAGGAGATTCCCAGGAATAGTCATGTCTGGGTATTTTTAGATGCAAGTCAAATTAAATAAGACTATAAGACTCGTGTTTGTGTTGTTTTAGTACCCAAGAAACTCCATCTGAAGTTTAGCGGAAAATATATTTTCTTTTAGGGAAGAACCTTTAACATTTTCGATGCACAAAAATATTCTTTATATTTCTAAAATATTCTTCACACTAAGAAAAATATAGTTCTGTTAATTGAAAACATTGAAAAAATCTTAGGGGAACCAAAAAATTTCTCTTCTTTAGCATCATGGCTTGAAAACTGTAATCTGGCACAACTTGAATCCAACTGAAAATCTGCAGTATAACCTGAAAATTGCAGTAAAAACTGAAAGTGTCTTCCAGTAGTAAATTTGGTCAGTGGGGGTTTGTTGGTCGGTCAGAACACACATTGGACCCATTAGATTTGAAACAGAACAATGAGTTCCTGAAAGTGACTCAAGCTATAAGATGGTCTCGTCTATGCCAGTAATATGTGCTAAAAAAAAAAAGCCATCCACATACCCAGAGCTTCATCAGCCTTCATGAAGGAGTGTGAGGTTTCTCCAGATCTGGTTTGAAGTGACACGTGTTCTTCCACAGCGGTGTGGAATCTTTTAGCCTGTTCTGTTGCGGTGGAAGGACCCTGGGGAGACGTGACTAAACGGAAAAAAAACACACATTGATTGAGTCAGCATTATTTCATTCAGCTGCATTCCAGGACCATACAAGATGTTCTACAGTAGCTTCAGTTCCTCTGAATATTCCAAACAATTCCAGAAATGTGCAGAGATGAACAAATAATTGTTAACGACAAAGTGATCATCAAAAACTCCTTTCTGCATAATGCTTTCTTTGTGCTCTTTGGCCCCGTTCACACTGCAGGCAAAAGTGCCCCAAATCTGATTTTTTGGGGGGTCAAGTGACCAGGTCAGACTTCAGAGGTAGTGTGAACACTCAAATCTAGCCCAGATCTGATTTTTTCAAATCAGATTTAGACCACATACATATGTGGTCCTGAATCAGACCCAGATCTGATTTTTTCGAATGCGGCTGCAGTGTGAACAACCAAGGCGGATTTGATGTGACTTTTAGGTCAATCTATGTCGACATTTGTCACAATTATGCACCGGCGAGTTAGCCCTAGACACAACAGACACAGACAGTAATATTAAAAACTTGACTAGATATGGAGAACAGAGATGGAGCGAGTCAATGGAGGGAGAGTGAGGTGTTAGACCTAATTAGTATATGGGGAGATGCTTCAATTAAAGCTACACTAGAAGGATCCTACCGTAACCTCTCAGATTTTGAAAAAATAGCACACGAATTAAAAGAACGGGGACACAGAAAAACGTGGCTTCAGTGCCAAAGGAAGGTGACAAAAGGCCAAAATAACCAATTTTGCTCTCTTTCTTTTCATTCTTCTCCTCTTTAGCACCTGCTCATTTATGTTATGGCTTCCATTACACAAACATTTTTGCTTACTTCCTCAATAACCCCCCGAACTTTAGCGCAATAGCGGACTGCATCGGATGTCATTGATATTGTTCTTTTGCACATGCGGCAGATATAGGCCACATTTTAAAAGGTAATGTGAACAGCCAAACAAAAAATCAGATCTGAGCAAAAAATCAGAATTGAGCATTAAGATTTGCGGTGTGAACGGAGCCTTTCTTTGAAACTGACACCACTTAGTTCAACATTTTGTTGTTTAATGAAGAGATGTCATACCGATCATAAGTTCAGTATGGAGTACCGCAAGGCTCAGTACTAGGACTGTTGCTGTGCACCCTGTACATGCTACCACTGGGAGATATCATTAGGAAGCATAGTTAGTTGATGATACTCAGCTCTATATTTTTTCGCACCACAACAGAACTTATCAATTCACAATGCATAGCTGATATTAAAAAAAAAGTAATACTACTAATTTCCTACTTCCTTACTAAGTAGTAGTAGAGTTTTTAATTTTGACACATAGTACATATGCACATAGTAACCTACTTGCTCTGTCAAGTCCTCGTCGTCAGTTAGAAACCTGGGTGTGCTCTTTGATACCAATCTTTCATTTGAAAGCCACATTTCTAGGATCTGTAAAACCGCATTCTTCCATCTTAAAAATATATCTAAACTACGACATATACTTTCAATGCAAAATGCTGAACAGTTTGTTCATGCGTTCATGACCTCAAGGCTAGATTATTGTAATGCTCTACTGGGTGGTTGCCCTGCTCGCTTAATAAATAAAGTGCAGCCGGTCCAAAACGCAGCAGCTCGAGTTCTTACTAGAACCAGGAAGTAGTAGCCCGTATCTGTTAACATTGCACTGGCTCCCTCTTAAACATTGTATACAGTGAGGAAAATAAGTATTTGAACACCCTAATGTTTTGCAAGTTCTCCCACTTAGAAATCATGGGGGGTCTGAAATTGTCATCGTAGGTGCATGTCCACTGTGAGAGACATAATTTATAAAAATCAAAAAAATCCAGAAATTACAATGTATGATTTTTTTGACTATTTATTTGTATGATACATCTTTATTATTACTTACAAAGCACTAAATGGTTTAGCTACCCAATACCTGAGAGAGCTCTTAACACATTATACTCCATCACATATATTGTGGTCTCAAAATTCTGATGGTGGACTTGTCCCCAAACACGACCACAACTCATCCCTGAAGCCTCAGCAGAAATTGTGTCAACTAGACTCTCCTGTGAATGCCTCATCTGATCCTCAACAAGCCCATCCCTGGCATGATGCCTCTGATCTTCTGAATGTGCTGATCTAATCTGACTTCTGACCTGTAATGTTGCCTAAATCACAATCATACACTGTTTATGGTCCCCCATACATTGGCCCCCCAACTGAGTCTGGTTTCTCTCAAGGTTTTTTTCTCCATTTTGCCCAATGTGTCACCACGAGTCACAGGGTTTAATATGAATTCATATATCTATGTGTTTTTTACTCTCATAGTGACTCTCATAGAAAACACCCCATTAACATGCATTATACAAACAACGGTTGGAGTTAAAAATCTTAATTTGTGTTCTACTGAAGAAACAAACACAACTGCATCTTAGATGCCCTGGGGTAAGCAGATAAACATCCCATTTTCATTTTTGGGTGAACTATCCCTTTAAGAATGCAGAATAGCATAACATTCACCACCCCAATGAACATCAAACTCACCATAAGAAGAATTTATATCGTTTTAAATGAAATAATCTAATTCAGATCATCCTAAAATCCTCTTTCTGCGTCATTTATCTACAGATAAACTGATGAATGACAAAATGGTCGATGCTGAAATGTTCCAGAGCATCTGCTTCATAACAGCTCAAGACTGCAGTCAGATAAACTGAGAGCATGTGCTGTTTGAAGGAATGTCTGTGACTCAGAGAACACGCAGATCCTCCATAGCATTCAGCGCAGACAGTCCTTCAAAAACAATTAGCCATGAGCCTCTGCTGTCTGCAACTCAACAAACAAACATCATGCTCTCTCAGTCAGTTTAAACCTTTCAATTGAAAATATGTGTTGGAGGTCAGGTCAAAGGTCATATTCACGGTCAGAATATTATCCAAAAGAAATTTGGATAATGAGTACATTTACAGGTGAAATGTGCATCAATTCTGTCCTGTAATGGCAATTTTAAAAGCCATGAATTTAGCAAGCGAGGCACTCGCTTACTCACCTTACAGCACATGTGCCCAACAGATGCTGTGTGTCCCTCTCAGAAACTCTCAAAGATTCCAATCATCCGGCTGGAGAAATATCTGTGTAAACATGACAGACAGACGGAAAGATAGATATGGACTGACTGACTGACTGACTGACAGATACATAGATACATGGATGGATGGATGGATGGATGGATGGATGGGTGGATGGGTGGATGTTTTATTTGATGGGTGAATGATAGATAGATAGAAGTTTTGATGGATGGATGGACGGACAGACAGATATATAGATAAATGTTTAACTGGATGGATGGATGGATGGTGTTAATGTTTTATTGGATGGGTGAATGTTATAGATGTTTAACTGGATGGATGATGGATGGATGGATGGATGGATGGATGGATGGATGGATGGATGGATGGATGGATGGATGGATGGATGGATGGATGGATGGATGGATGGATGGGTGGATGATAATGTTTTATTGGATGTGTGCATGTTATAGATGTTTAATTGGATGTATGTATGTATGGATGGATGGAAGGATGGATGTTTCATTTGATGGGTGAATGATAGATAGAGGTTTTGATGGATGGACGCACGGACAGATATATAGATAGATGTTTAACTGGATAGATGAATGGATGGATGGACAGATATATAGAAAGGTGGATAAAAAAACTTGAAAATCAAGGCACATTCTCTCTCTCTCTCTCTCTAATAATTTACTGTGGGTTAGTGAGCATATGGTATGATGTATGGTAAATGTCTTGTTAACTTTTGGCTGCTCACACTTGGAAATTCTGAATACAGAAGCCTCAAGCGAACACTGTAAACTCACACAGACACAGACACAGACACAGACACACACACACACACACACACACACACACAGACACACACACACACACACACAGCTTTTCTCTCTCCTCACTAAATATACACATAATTACATGGCAAAAGAGGCATTCACACAACTGATTCCCCCCCAATACAAACCCACTTTTGATTACGTTATTCCCACAAAGGCACACTGGGCAGAGCCGGACACTGGAGCGGCTCAGATTGCTCCATATGGACCTGAGAGAGAGATACAGAAAAGGAGGGAGGGAGAGAGAGTGGTTTGGGTATTTGTTCTCTTTCTCTACAGAGGGGTGATGAATCAAAAAGGAAAAGCCACATGGTCTGGAATCTTCTCTAAAACACAAGCATAGAGACAGAGACAGAGAGAGAGAGAGAGAGAGAGAGAGAGAGAGAGAGAGAGAGAGAGAGAGAGAGAGAGAGAGAGAGAGAGAGAGAGAGAGAGAGAGAGAGAGAGAGAGAGAGAGAGAGAGAGAGAGAGAGAGAGAGAGAGAGAGAGAGAGAGAGAGAGAGAGAGAGAGAGAAAAACCCCTTTTTTTAAACATCATCGCATCATGATCTTTGGTTACTAAAAATGACAATATTGAGACATAAAACCTAACCTGATCCGAAAGATACGCATGTTGTTTTTATACTATTTCTAGTTCTAGACTATTTATATTACAGCATTTACAGTGGAAGCAAATAGCGCAACACAATGAAACAAAGGCAGAGATTGTTTGGCGTCACTGATTATATAAACGTGATCTGATTAAATGACTGAAAACTGCCTAACCAACTTAGATCGGCTAAAAAACAGAAGTTAGGGGTTTTCCCAGCAGCTGGACCATTAAAAGGATGTTTACATTCAACATTTATCACATAATTGGACATTTTTAGCACATTTTATTGAAAATACTTCAGGGTAAAGTTCAATAGCAGTAGCAATAGCAAAACTGGAATTAAAAGGTTAGTTCACCCAAAAATGAAATCATGAATCAATACGCTGATTCACAACCGTTCAAATATTTATTTGAGGATTGAAAACAAACCCAGAAGAGAAGACAATACTGAATAAAGTCATCGTTTTTGTTATTTTTGGACCAAAATGTATTTTCGATGCTTCAAGAGATTCTAATGAACTAACTGATGTCTCATATGGACTACTGTGATGATGTTTTTATTCCCTTTCTGGATATGGACAGTATAGTGTGCATACACTTAGATACGCTGTCGGACTAAATATAAAATATCTTAAAGCTACACTGTGTAACTTTTTTAGTTTATTCTTAGCTAAAAACACTTAGTTCTTTAAAAAATATATGTGCTCATTAATGTATATTTCTTCTTTCAAGTAAGAAAGTATTCTCGTAAGTTTATAATATGCCATTGAAAATACATACGGGTGAGGGGTTCGAATGCCGGTCGTCATGTTGGCCCTCCATCTTGACAGTACATTAGCCAAAGAGGGACATACCCATAAATTCAAGCTTCGCCTTTCGGCTCGAAAGCGGCTACCGTAGGAGTTAAAACGAAATTGGAATTGAGAGGAACAGAAACTGGATGGTCATATACCTTTCCACCGCTAGATGGGGGAAAATATCACAGTGTAGCTTTAAACTGTGTTCTGAAGATGAACGGAGGTCTTACGGGTGTCGAACGACATTAGGGGGAGTCATTAATGACATAAATTCCTTTTTGAGTGAACAAACCCTTTAATTTTCAAATTAACACGCAGGAGATACAACTGTAACCTTTTGCTTAAATGAACAGAACCTTTTCAGACTGTGATGATGCATTTCAACGGCGGGCCACCAATATGGTAAACCCTGCAAAGTTTTAATTTTTTTATTTTTATGTATGTAAATTTATAACACTAATACTTTGTATTACATTACTTTTGCATCAATTTAAAATTTGTTGTGAGTGTTTCTAATACAGCGTATGAGTGATGGTTAAAAAAAAAATCTCTCTTTTCACTGTCGTTATCAATCTTACTCTTTTTTCCCCTCTTTTTGAAAGTTGTGAAATCACTATTGTGTAGTTTTTCTTTTGCTATATATTCCGCTCTGAATTATGTAGCCTACTTCCGCTCTGAGAAACCCGGAAATATGAAAAGGGTCCATTAATAAACCATGTGCTATTGCTATTGAATAAGCATTTTAAATCTTAATTTGTGTCATTGATTAAGCTTTTTACCTCATAATATTCCTTCTTGCTTGCTTTCTCTTCACGAACTAGTGATTTCAGAGTCACTGGTACACTCACACGTGCACAACCACAGCGTGCCCTGCCCGTGATGATGAAAGCCCTGGCCGAGACAAAATAAACATTTATTAAGCACACTATAAACCATTTACACACACACACACACACACACACACACACACGTGCACCTATATGGCCAGTGGCAGATGCTTCCCTCACATACACAGTTCTAAAGACGGTCTGCGGTCTGTCTGTGTCTGATGTGGCAAATAAATGACTGTGCTCACCGATTATTATTTTAATCAAAATGAAACAACGTGCGAGTGGCATGAGACCTACAGAACAGAAATATCAAAAGCTAAATTTCATTAGTTATTAAAGCACATTAATCATCTGAAGACCATAAACATGACCTCAAAACTAATTTATACAAACCTTATACTTCCGAGACAAAATCCAACATTTTATTTAAATCTGGAGTTTGTAACTTGTTGCGCTTATCAAACAGAAGTGCATACGTTTTGCGGAAGAACATTGCAGCCGGAGCTACTTCTCTGTTTATGTCTATGGCGAGTCAGGCAGGGACAGTTCTTCTCCGCAGCGGTTCCTACCAGTCTGGTCTGAAATAGTCCCAATATAAGCATTTATTACAAGGATACTATAATGATTCAAGGTAGGACAAAAACACGATTTGGAAAATGGATTCATGTTGTACATTCTCATTATATAGTTTTTGTAAATCTTGAACACGAAAAAGTTGAGACAGCAGCTTTAAATATATTTCTATATTTTTTAAATCAAAACCAAACTTAGGCTTCAAATGACATTCATATGGCATATAAAACCCATTACATAAACATATTGACCTGCTTTTAAATTAATAAAATACTGATGTCCAGGTGCAATTAAATACTGTAAAACTGTTTATTAAATACTGTACACAAAAATTGCTGAAAACAGAATACAGTAAAATCTCCATCATGTTTACAAAGCTAAAATATTACAAAAATAACTCTATAAGTTTCAAAGTTAATATAGCAATAAAACTAAATATTACACATTAAAATAAAATAGCTATTAAGTTTACAATATAGCAATAAAATATCAAATGAAGCTTTAATATAGCATTAAATATAATACTATACATTTTAAGCAAATAAAATATAAAGGTTTTATGAATCTAATGAAGTAAAACAAAGTTAACAAAATAAAAACTACAAGTTTACAAAGTTTTGAGAGAGAAAAAAACACTACATTTTTTATTCAAGCAGAACACCTGTGATGTTTCCAGTATGAGTAAGTGTCTCTGTAGTTCATTGTGTGTATGCTGGTTTTTCCTAATGAGGTTGGATTGAAGCACTGGGGCTATTATAGGTTTGCTAATACTGAGGTTCAGTTACTCATGCTGCTGGGAAGCTGGTCTTTCCCCACTGGCTCTGGCTCTAACATTTAGGGGTAAGTGTGTGTGTGTGGTGTGTGGTGTGTGTGTGTGTGTGTGTGTGTGCTTGTTTTTGTGACATATCAGGACAAAAATGTGTATAATAACATGTGTATGACACAGGTATTACAGAAAATGGTGACATATCAGGACATTACCCCATGTCCCCACTTTTCAAAATGCTTATAAATCACACAGGAGGAGTTTTTTTGAAAAAGTAAAAATGCAGAATGTTTCCTGTGATGGGTAGGTTTAGGGATAGGGGCAGTGTAAGGGGATAGACAATACGGTTTGTACAGTATAAAACCCATTACGCCTATGGAATGTCCCCACAATTCACAAAAACAAACATGTGTGTGTGTGTGTGTGTGTGTGTGTGCGCCCTTGTTTATATTACATTGTGGGGACCAAATATCCCCAATAAGGATAGTACAACCTGAGATGACCTACAATGTGGGGACCAGCCAGTGCTTTCCCCCACTTTTCAAAATGCCTAATCCATACAGAATGTTTTTTGAAAATGTAAAAGAGCAGAAAGTTTCCTGTGATGGGTAGGTTTAGGGGCAGGGGCAGTGTAGGGGGATAGAATATATGGTTTATACAGTATAAAAACCATTACGTCTATGGTGAGTCCCCAGAAAGATAGCGCCAGACGCATGGGCGTAGATTACGCGGGGGACGCGGGGGACGTGTCCCCCTCACTTTTAATAAAATGTATTTTCGTCCCCCGCACTTTTACTGGGTCTCACCGATCCTAGTCGACCCGCTCCGAGCGGGATTCGAACCTGCGCGAGGGCGGGCAAGTTAACAGGGACGCTAAAAAACAGCTTTCTCTAATCTCGGTTGAGAGCGCGCTTCTTGAGGTCACGGGCAAATGTATTTACATAGAAACCAAAGTGAATACATCAAGATTTAAATTCAGAGACAAAAAATTATCTATGCAGGACCTGCAATTTTATTCGAATCTAAATATGAGGAGGGCGCGCTCTCACAGAAAGTCCAAAAGCGGATTCGTAGAGGTAATACCTCTGGAGCTGTAGCTGAGCTGAAGGAAAACAATCGTTATGAGTGATGAAACGTGACGACGACAATCAGACGATTGCGACAATATATGCTTTATGTGTGTTTTTCAAGTCATCTCAATAGGCTATTTATTGACAATAAAGTAGGCTATATGAATAATGCAGCTTTTAATGTTTAGTATCTTCTGCTCACCAAGGCTGCATTTATGTAATCAAAAATAGTTAAAACAGTACTATTTTGAAATATTATTACAAATTAAAACAGCTTTTTTTCGATGTGAATATATATAGTAATTTATTCCTGTGATCAAAGCTGAATTTATCATTACTCCAGTCTTCAGTGTCACAAGATCCTTCACTAATCGTTATAATCAAGATATAATAATCAAGATATAATCAAGATATAAGATATTAAAAAAAAAATTATAATCAAGAAACATTTATAATTATTATCTGTGTTGAAAACAGTTGTGCTGCTTAAAAATGTTGTGGAAACCACCATAGCCTGCATGTTATTTTTCAGGATTCTTTAATGAATAGAAAGTTCAATGGACAGCATTTATTTGCATTTATTAAATACATTATCTTTTTTAATATTAGAAATATCACTTGTGATCAATTTAATGCATGCCTGATCAATAAAAGTATTAATTTCTCTCTTTTTTAATTTTACCACAAATGTTTAGATGGTTTCCACAAAAATTAAGCAGCACCTTGAGCAGCACAACTGATAATAATCATAAATGTGTGATGATCATCAGATCCTCATCTGAGAATGATTAGTGAAGGATCATGTGACTCTGAAGACTGGAGTAATGATGATAAATTCAGCTTTGATCACAGGAAGAAATTACACTTTACTATATCTTCACATAGAGAACAGTGTGGTTTACATCAGAATATATCTATATTTTTTTACATTGCATAAAATCTATGGAATCTTAATGCACAATTGCTTGTAGTATATAAACCAAAAAATAAAATAATATTATAGATATTAATTAGTGGTTATTGTTCAGCAGTGTATTTGATATCTTGCCCAATTAAAAGCAAGAGATGTGATAAATTATATTGGTCCAAAAGAAAAAAAAGGGGGGGGGGGGGGGGTATTACGACATTTCTGTCCCCCTCACTTCTGAAAAGATGGCTACGCCCCTGGCCAGACGTGTATGTGTGTGAGTGAGTGGCACATTTATGCCAATAAAGCTGAATTGAATTGAATTGAACTGAACTGAGAGAGAGAGAGAGAGAGAGAGAGAGAGAGAGAGAGAGAGAGAGAGAGAGAGAGAGAGAGAGAGAGAGAGAGAGAGAGAGAGAGAGAGAGAGAGAGAGAATGGTTCCTCATGGGAGAACACCACTCAGTTTAGGCGAACCCCACAGAGCAGCTCCGCAACCAGCCCAGTGAGGCCAGTTACAGAGCTGCGTGAGGGGGACTACATCTGTAACAGCTGAAAAACCACATCAGCAATTTCTGCTTGGAAAAACCAGGTCATACAAGCTTAAGGTGGTCCTAATACATTTTTGAAGATCTATACCAGCTGATGAACAGCTTGGAACAGACAGAAACTCTCGAAAACCAGTGACCACCTTAAACTGGCAGAGATGAATATTGTTGAAGGACATTCAGAATGAAATGGTGTTTCAAAAATAAACCCTCTTGATTCAATTAAAATGTGCTACATGTGTGTTTATTTCATTGAATTACACTGTGTATTCTCTCTTTTCTAGTGACTAGTGAATATTGAGGACAGGCATCCTTCACACTGATTTAGTTTAGCTGTAAACATATCATGTCATGTGTGTGACAGAAACAGGAAATTAATGTTTTTAACTGAGTTTGCAAAAGCTAATCTTAAACTATTGTCCAGCAGGATTAAAGTCTGTTTCACATTTCACTAAAGCCACTAATTTATTCCTGTGATCAAAGCTTAATTTTCTACATGATACTTCAGAAATCATTCTCATAAGATGACTTGCTGCACAAGAAACATTTATTATTATCAATCTTGAAATCAGTTGTGCAGATGTATGTATGTATGTGCATATATATATATATATATATATATATATATATAGCTCTGGAAAAAAATAAGAGACCACTTAACATGGATTTCTCAATGTTAAGTGGTCTCTTAATTTTTCCAGAATATGTACAAAATATGTACATACATATACAAACATTTTCTCTAACAGTATTTTAATATTGTTATCCAATATGCATATAATAAATGATGGTATATTATTATTTTTATATATCATATTTTTATATTATTAATATATTTTATTTATTAATTTATATTACTACATTTATATATTTTTTTAAACTAAATAAAACATTTTGTTAATTGTGTAACACGCACAAACTTGTATTCAGATCTTGAATTATGCATTTATAAATGGGTTTTAAGCATAAATCTATAAATCACTATAAATGACTAAATATACTAAATATATTAAATATAAAATATATAACTATATTACCATACACATTTTTGCTTGAAGGACGTTTACACATTTCTGTGGAAAACAGGATTTGAATTATTTTCAATGAACAATAAATAAATACAAATCTAAATAAAGGCAAAATCTTCATTTAGGGTGTGTAATTTGTCCCTTTAGGAGTTATAGAGCATAAAGCTGAAGGCCTGTGTGACATCACCTCACACAAATGTATACACACACACACTCACACACACACACACACACACACTTGTAATCTTTAGGAAAATTGCCTCAGGGTTTTTGAACTCTGCAACCTGGAGCTTTGAACAGCTATATTTCAGTGTCGGCGAAACATTTCATCGTTTTATCCTGTGCTTCAAAACATGCAAACAGGGTCATACAGCCAGCATGTGCAAACCTGATGATACGATGTGTAAACGCCACATTACACAACTAAAAAATTAACCCACACACTGATCAAGTCTTCAGACGTCTGCATTTGCAGTGCTTGCTTCGTCGTTGTAATGAAAACAGGATTAGTGCAACTGATTATTGTGCACGGTACACAACGTTTCCTTGTGGTGAATCATGACGAGGGGAACATGAATGAATCACCGAACTTCAAATCATTATCATAGCAAACACCCAATTCATAACAACCACGAACAGTAAATCTCATCCATAAAAAACAGCTGCTCCTCTCCGAATCCCCGATCAACACTTGTGAAGACGTTTACAAACAGACCGTGTTCCTAAAACTTTCTCATGGTCTGGACGGATGCAACATGGACTGCAGGATATAGAGACAGTTTTGAAGACATTAGAGAGGGTTAAAGTCCAACTTTGTTCTTTGTGTTTGTGTGTGTGTGTGTGTGTGTGTGTGTGTGTGTGTGTGTGTGTGTGTGTGTGTGTGTGTGTGTGTGTGTGTGTGTGTGTGTCTATAAGAAATGCAAAAACAAGACAAAAAATGCATAAGAAAATAAAGAAATAAAACCATGAACGTTTTTTTTTTTTTACTCTTAATATGAATGTTAGGCTTACTGTTATCTATAAGCTTGTTTGCTCCAAAACAATGACAACATTTGCATTTAAAAGATGCAAGCATTGAAAACGTACAGTCTCTCACTTCCGCCAATAGGGATCAATGATTTTGATGACATCACTGAGCTTTTCATCAGATTTTCTGTCCAATCAAATGCTCTCTAGAATCTCAATTCATTACAAATAGATGCTGAAGCTGCGGCTGAAATCAGTCACTTGTTCACGCAATTAATATTTTCTACAGGGGATGAGGAACGATTGAAACAGTGCAAATATGCTTTCCACTGGGGCGAATGAAGTCTGGTTTTTACGTTAGTGTCAAGCGAAATGCACAGCGCACACACATTCTGCTCTGATCCAGAGACACGAGAGCACAGAGCGGATCATATGCACAAAAACCAAGCGGCAACTTCCCGCGATCTCTCTTGAAGCCAATAGAGAAGTAGTGTAAACTGTAATTCATAGGCTGGCCACTAGGGACAGGCTCCAGTAGGGAGCAGAATCTCATTGAGCCCCATGTTTAAATTCCCAACTTTACAGCAGAAAAAAACATGTTTACAGCCTGGTACAAATTGTGGTTTTGGTCTATACTGGTAATTTTGACATTTGTTTACGTTATATAAAGCCTTAAAGTTCTGCATAATTAAAGGCGTGGTTACTTTGAGTGACAGGTGGATAGCCATTTATCCGCCGTCTATAGTCATCGGGTCACCTAAGCTCCGCCCACATCCCGCCTTTTTGCCCATTTTCTGTTATCCAGGAGTGACAAGCGATGACTCGCTCGCAAGATGGCAGCGGCCAGCTCTTCTCCACTTTAAGCTTCAGACCGGCTTATCGGAATCCTATGGGTGACGTCACGGACACTACGTCCATGTTTTTTTTACAGTTTATGGCAAAAACGTATCGGACCCATTTGAATTCTGCACAGTGGACCAACCAGTTTTTAATAAATCAATTCACATATAAATAAGTTTATAAAAAAATATAACAATTTAGTCTGTGTTATTTGTGCCATATAAGATAAATATCACAAAAATAAATTATATCAGATACAATCAACTACTTTTACTTACACTTCAAACTATAAGGAGTTTGTAACTAGAAAGATTTTCAAAGTATCTTTTAAAGTACTCTATAAAAAAGACAAACCAAGGGAATTTCCTTTCCTTCAAATCCATTGTAGTAAGAATGAGGCGTGGCTTATAAAAGAGGGGTGTGGTTTATCACAGACAAGACCCGCCCGCAGTCCCCTCAGCCCCTCCTGTTTCTGATAACTTTTCTCCTCTCTCTCCTTTCTTCCTTTTCTCTCCCTCCCCCTTTTCTTTCTCCATACAGTTGCTGTAACAGCAGAAACATATGTGCTCTCTCTCTCTGACATCATCTGAGCTCACTGCATGGTCCAGAAGGAGGGTGGGAGACGCATGGTGAACGCACAGAACAAACTCCATTCCTTCTTTCTGACTATTTCATCAACTTTCTTTACTCCACATGTGTCTTTGCCAATGTAGTTTCTGCTGACTACTGGTCCAGTTTTTTTGCAGTTCATATTTCTGTGTGTGTGTGTGTGTGTGTGTGTGTGTGTGTGTGTGTGTGTGTGTGTGTGTGTGTGTGTGTGTGTGTGTGTGTGTGTGTGTGTGTGTGTGTGTGTGTGTGTGTTTGCACCTTTAAGCTTGACTGGAGCTCTGCTATTTCACCTGGAGCCTTACGTTAAACCTAGCCAATGACAGCACACCTGCCGTCTCCGACAGCCAATCACAGCGTAAGGGAGGGACCTACGGAATGGACAACTGAAAATGCACCACACATGAAAGTTATAAAAGAGAGAAAAACAGACAGACAGGATTCTTTCAGACAAAATGCATAACGTGGCGAGGAATTTGTGTCTGTGCTTTTTAACTGAAATATTGGCACGTTTAACACGCTCCACTTCTGAGGATCTGGTTGTGTCCGATGGGGACTCCTCTGAGGGGGCTGGGATGTGTGGAAAGCGGGGCGGGTGATGGAGGGATAGACCCCACACCCCTCCTCTGATGAAAATGTAAAGAGTTTTCCTGGAATTATTGAGAATTTCCAACCTCTTTCCACAGATAAATGGGAACTGCTCTGGAACAGAGAGAAATAAAGAATAAGACAGGCAGAAAAGACAAATAAGAGGAGGATGAGAGGAGAAAGAGAAACGGGATTAGATTACAACCGAAAACTACATTTCCTACATTACATATGATCCATCCATTAAGCAAATAGGATGAATCTCTCTCTCTCAAAAAAGTGTGACATTATTTTCATGATAATTAAGCACATTTCCTTCATGTCTGTAACGCAGCTCTCATTACTGTAATGTGATAAACGTGATGTTAAATAATAATACAATATATAAATACAATTTAAATTATGAAGAATTACATATGGATGGATGGATGGATGGATGGATGGATGGATGGATGGATGGATGGATGGATGGATGGATGGATGGATGGATGGATGGATGGATGGATGGATGGAGAATTAGATGATAGACAGACAGACAATATAATGATTGATAGAATGATAGAATAGATAGCTATAT
Source organism: Pseudorasbora parva (assembly GCF_024679245.1). NCBI lineage: Eukaryota > Metazoa > Chordata > Actinopteri > Cypriniformes > Gobionidae > Pseudorasbora > Pseudorasbora parva. Next base: position 8,547,748 of record NC_090189.1, on the reverse strand, counting down.
GGATGTATAGACAGACAGAAATAGTTGGATGATAGATAGATAGACAGACAGATAGAACGATAGATGGAATGATAGAACAATAGATAGATATTTGGATGGATGGATGATGGATGGATAAATAGATGACAGAAAAATAGAACAAGAGATAGATAGATAGATAGATAGATAGATAGATAGATAGATAGATAGATAGATAGATAGATAGATAGATAGATAGATAGATAGATGGATGGATGGATGGATGGATGGATGGATGGATGGATGGATGGATGGATGGATGGATGGATGGATGGATGGATGGACAATTAGATGATAGACAGACAGACAATGATAGATAGAACAATAGAATAGAGATAGCTATATGGATGTATGGACAGACAGAAATAGTTGGATGATAGATAGACTAACAGATAGAACGATAGATGGAAAGATAGAACAATAGATAGATATTTGGATGGATGGATGGATGGATGGATGGATAAATAGATGACAGAAAAATAGAACAAGAAATAGACAGACAGACAGACAGACAGACAGACAGACAGATAGACAGATAGACAGATAGACAGATCATGCAAAATCTCTTTTTTCCTCATATGTAATGCTGCATGTTTTCCTGAGAATCACCCATAAAGAAAATCACACAGTTGAAATGACTTCCTAAACACGCGCAAGTGAATGTAGTGCGTCTCTGACTGAAGTGAATGACATGTTAGACAGACACTGTATGTCTTTACCTCAAAACTCTTTACCATAAAAACCAACATTCACATTTGTGCAGACGGAAACTTCACAGCCATCAGTAAAGAAAACACGGCGCGCTTGCGGTGCAAACCTGTAATCAGCTGGCCTCTCTCCGCCGGGGCTGCGGTGCGCTGGGAGAGTGTGTGCTCGTTTAGGGTTCAGTAATGGCCACTGTCAGTCCTCTCGCTCAGAGACACGGACACAACAGCGGTGTAAATCACAGCTCAGATGAAGAGTAGGTCGGTTTTGAAAGGTTTTAACAGATTCCTCTGGATTGCGGACTGGGAACACACACACACACACACACACACACACACACACTCACTAAAGCACTGCCGTATTTAAAAGCCTTGGCCTGGGGACGTGTGTCATTTAGATGTCAGCAGGTGTGACATTACTCCTGATTTATGATATTTTAATTCTGAGTACAACTTTCCTCTGCTGTTTTTCCCTTTCACTGAGACCTAACAGAACATTCCAGACTAACATCACCACAGATAGCCATTAAAGACTCTCTCAGATGACAATGACAATAATAAAAACAAGAGTACAGGGAATTACAACACTCTCAATGCACTTACAAAAAAGTACCATGGTTTTATGACCATAATACCATCATTTTTTGGAAACGGCTAAAGTTTACTGAATGCTAAAAGCTGATAAATAGGTATATCTGAAGGAAACTAACATAAAAGTATCTGAAATAGCGTGCTTTCTTAGACTTGTACAATGGTGCATGTTTTAGGATATGTACCACGGTAATTCTTTGATTCCCATTCAGAGTAGAATCATAAAATTCATGTACTATGGTACAGTAATATTTTAGACACGTGCCTATGGTATTTTGGAAGTGCACCATGGTACTATCATTGTATTTTGAATATGTACTGTATCATGGTACTATCGTGGTATTTTGAACATGCGCTCCGTTGTACAATCATGATATTTGGATATGTTTTATAGGATACGTTTTTCATGGTACTACCATAGTATTTTTGACATGTACCATGGTCTTCTTGGAAATGTCATAGTACTGCATAAAAACCACAACAAAAAACAATCATTTTATACTTTTGCTGTACCATGGTACCACTACAGGATTTTTTTGTAGAGTAAGATTTGCCTTTTGAGTTGGAGGACTATCTTGTTTTTACAATCAGTTTTTTTTTCTTCTTACCATTATATTGACATGGTACTCAAAGGTACTTCAAAGAATATCATGGCATTCAGGGTACATTTCCAAACTAAAATATATATTGTAAGTTGAGTGTGTAGTTTTCTTTACATTTACAAAATGACCGTGACCATGAAGAATCTCATTCTTCAGTTTTCCTTCTGTTCAGTTTACATCTTAACCCTTTCTCTCTCTCTTTCAATCCTTAGGTCTGAGATCCACAGGAGCCAAGAAATCCATGGAGAACGTCCAGTGAGAGAGAGAGAGAGAGAGAGAGAGAGAGAGAGAGAGAGAGAGAGAGAGAGAGAGAGAGAGAGAGAGAGAGAGAGAGAGAGAGAGAGAGAGAGAGAGAGAGAGAGAGAGAGAGAGCGTTCAACTTCAATGGAAATAAGACAGTCAGAAATAATTGATGCAGTGAGCAAGGGAGAGAATGAAACAACAGATCTTCATGTTTTCTTCTACTGTATAAAGACAATCGGCTACTTTTTGTAGTATTTTTCTTTCTTTGCACCCCCTCTCTCTTCAGCAGACAGCCTGACTCACTCTATAAAATCACTGGGGTTTTGAGAGCTGGAAAATATTCTCTGGCTTTTTTTCCATTATTAAGCGACTCCTAAAACCCCAGGATCAACAGTGATGGAAAAGGGGGAGAAGCATATGGAAAGGCAATGAGATAGTGGAGAAATGTGAAGGTAAATGCATGTAACGCTTTGGTTGATGTGTCAGCATCCGGATATGTTCGGATTTACTGCCAAACATTGTTATTTTACAGTCCAGTTTTGCTGAATTGCTTCATTTAGCTGGTTGTCAATAGGTTAGTGTGTCTAGTGCAGATTAGTTTGTGTGTTTAGCTTAGTAGTGATGGATGACAATAAATAGTTTTCCAGAAAGATTCTTCAGTAAACACTGACAAACACAAACACACACACACACACACGCGCGCACACACACACACACACACACACACACACACACACACACACACACACACACACACACACACACACACACACACACACACACACACACACACACACACACACACACACACACACACCTCTCAGAAATCACCCATGAATGCTTAAGGAGGGCTGATGTGGAGCCCTGAGTGGATGTTTTCCTGTTGAATCATTCCAGACAGAAGGATCATGCCCTGGGACACAGACTTCCAGCCTCTCCTTACCAGCCTCTTCACCCTGAAGCTTAATCTTCTTTCATGTTCCTAGTGAGTGATGTCCAAAAAGGAAGAACAGGACAGATCCAGAGTTTAGAAGAATTCACAATGGCTGGGGGTTTGTTCAGAACATAACTCCCAAAGATGATGGGAGATTGTGCTGCTAATAAGAAATAAATGGCAAATGTTTTACAGTTTGAACATTTGTAATGTTCAGTATATTTATGAGATCCCTGGATTATGTTGAGCAGCTTTACATCAATAACTTTGCTGAGGACGGACTGAAAATCAGCCTAATGAACTTATGCACGGACAAAAAAACAAAACAAAATCTACAAATGTTTTTGAGTGAACAGCGAATCATGTATTCCATAACTCACAATCTGTTCTAGAACTCACATGAATTCACTTGAAATTTCTAGAACCAACAGCAAACCGTGTGAATGTTCTAGAACTCAAACAAAGCACATGAAAGTTCTACATCAGACAGCAAGATGTGTATAAGCTATCGAGCACACCTCCACCCCTATTAAACATTAAGAATTGACCAAATTTCTGTTAAAATTTGACATTTACTAGAAATAATGTTGATACACTTTTTGTGTTGTTCCTCATTTGTTGCTTTGCATAAAATAATCTGCTATATTAATAAATTAAAATGTAAATAAATAAGAATGTTCTACACTCAAAAATCATCTGAGGCACATCTGGCAGCAAAAAGTGTGCAAGAACTGGAACCCACATGGATCCCAATCATTTTACGGAACCTTCCAGAACTCAAAAATCAACTCAAAGTTCAAATTATTATTAAGTGTGCAAGAATTGGAACCAACATGGATCCCACTGACAGTTTTAAAAACATACAGTGAATTATCAGAATCTTCTAGAATTCAAAAATGAACTGAAAGTACCACATCAGACAGCAATAAGTGTGCAAGATCTGGAACCAACAATCCCACTGACAGTTTTAGAACTGAGAATTAGAACCACTGGAAATATCTAGAATAAATAAAAAGTCCACTTAAAGTACCGAATCAGGCAGCAAGAAGTGTGCAAGAACTGGAAGCATCATGGATCCCGCTGACAGAACCAACAGTGAACCATCGGAATCTTCTAGTATAAAAAAATATATATATATATACTCAAATTTCCAAATTAGATCCCAATATGTGTCCAAAAACTGGAATTCACATGGATCCAATCAGTTTCATGGAACCTTATAGATTTAAAAAAAATCAACTCAAAGTTCCAAATATGCAGCAATACGTGTGCAAGAAATGGAACCCACATGGACCCAATCGGCAGTTTTAAGACTGACAGTGAACCATTGGAATCTTCTAGAACTCAAAAATCAACTTAAAGTACCAAATTATACAGCAATAAGTGTGCAAAAACTGGAAACCACATGATCCCACTGAGTTTATGAATCTTCTAGAATTCAAAAATCAACTCAAAGTTCCAAATTATACAGCAATATGTTTGCAAGAACTGGAACCCAGGTGGATCCCACTGACAGTTTTAGAACCAACAGTGAATCCTAAGAATCTTCTAGAATTCCAAAATCCACTCAAAATTCCACATTAGTCAGCAATAAGTGTGTAAGAACTTGAAGCGGAGCCCACATATATCAAAACTGACAGAACCAACAGTGAACCATCGGAATATTCTAGAACTCACTGCCAACCTGAAAAGTGCAGAAGTCACAGCCAACAGGCCGAATGTGGAACACAGAAGTAAAGACACTGGGGAATCCCTGCTTGGAGCACTTCTGGAGATGGAGGGCTTCAGCTGGGCACGTGGGCACCACTCTGCCCATCTCAGAGGCGACATCACTGAGGCCCCCTGCATGGAGTGAGAAACAGACGGAAAAATACGACAGAACGAGTGGGTGAGATCTGGACTGGCGGCTAGATTGGTCACAGAACAAGAATGTGGAAAAAATGACACAAATAAGCAACCCACCCCCCATCTCTTTCACTCCCTCTTTTTCTCTTCCTTCTCTTTTTTCCTCTTTCCTCTTTAACGTGTTGACCAGCTGTGGTACATTCTTTCCACCTTATCCCGTGGGTCAAGCAAATCATTTCACCATCTCTCTCCAGACTACAGAAGGAGTGCGTGTACGTTCACGTTTGCGTGTGTTGCCTTTGAGGAAGAGGGAAAAAAACAAAGAACCATGAATGACATGAGTTTATGGAGAAACGTGCAGATTTAGAGAGGTGGAGAGAGCTGAAGATAGATAAAGACAGAAAGATAGAGAGATAGAGAGAACGCAACAGTTATTGTCAACCGAGCTGTCCACACCGCAACACTGAACGCAGTATAAGTACTGTACAGATTCGTTCCTTAAGCTGGCAGTGACTAATTTTATTCTCTAGTTTTTTCCCCATGTCCTTCATACACAAACAAAGAGCAAGAGATGAAAGTTTGTTGGCCTATTCCAAATATATAATCATGTAAGGGAGTGGATGATGTTTCTCATGAGTAACACTGGACTCAAACGCACCCAAACATTTATGAATAAAAAAACAACAAAAAAGCCTGAATGTTAAGCATTTTAAGCAACGTATATTTTATGTGCTATTTACAGGTGTCAAAATCTGTTTAAATCTTTGATGAATAGTCTTTTCTAAAACTTACAAATAAATGCGTTGTGGGAAACCCAGTAAAACGTGAGAGAGGCAAACCGAGATGCTGCCTGTGTGGTAATGATTTAATTTGCAGAGCTTGTCACATGACCCCTGTGTGGCGCTTGAGGACGATCTGCCCACTAGTGGCCATGAGAGTCACTGCAGGCAGGCGCTCTCCTGGTCCCCATACGAACCCTTTTACTCAAAGTTACTGAGAAACAGAGCACACTGCTACAGGACATGCCAAACACACCAATTTCACTATTTTTTTTTAACATCAAAATGTTCCATCTGTATATGATGACATAACAGAACCATACTGTAAATAATACAAATTTAATATGACAAATTCGCCACAACACGGTATGTGAATTTGCCACATTTTTGTTAACAATAACAACTTTGGTCAGACGAAATCTACAATAAGGCAAACACAGATCAGTACCAATTGGGAAAAAATCCAAACACATTTGTTTATGAAAGCAGAGCAGATATATGTCTGGTTTCCTAAACTGGATGTCCTCTTGAGTTAATGGTTTCCAAATGGGTGCAGGAGAGGTGTGCATGTCTGTGGAGGTGAGATGGAAAGAAAAAAAAGACATGTCAACTGGAAACAGGATTTCCTCCAGCCAGCTGTCACAATTCGCACCCACCCACCAACTCCGAGACTCTAGGACTGGGTTTTAGGTTAGGCTTGTATTCTAAGGAGCAGAATCAGTCGTGAGAATTTGGAGGAGGCATCGTTGCTTCCCGTCACAAGTCCATTTTCCTCCCACTCAGAAGAATCACAGTGACTCTATTAATAAGAATGTGCAATAATTCTGTCCATTGGCCATGCATGTTAAAGGGGTGGTTGCATGCGATTTCACTTTTTTTAACTTTAGTTAGTGTGTAATGTTGCTGCTTGAGCATAAACAGTATCTGCAAAGTTACAGCGCTGAAAGTTCAATGCAAAAGGAGATATTGTCTTTTAAAGTTATGGCAGTTTATTGCCTACAAAAATGGCCGGTTTGGACTACAACAAGCTTCTTTCTGGGTTGGTGACATCATAAACACTTGCTAGTCATCGCAGATGTGACTTCTGCCCGTAATGGTAAGGGGCGTGGCGTTTCCAGGACAACCTGTGCTTGGCACTTCAGCCAATAAAAATACAGGAAACTACATTTGGCCATCTAACCAATCTAAGACCATTGCGTTTTTCAGAGGAATGGGCTATATTATATTATAATGGAATAAAGGTCAACTATAAGACAAATATGGCGTAAAAAAAAAAAAGAAGAAGTATTAAGACATGTTATACTGCGCCCCATAAACACAACCAAACCTAGAAAAAAAAACACGCCTTTCCTTTAACCATCCCTTTAAAGACTACAGATACAAAATATATATTTTTATAATGTTAATGCAATGAATATTAACAGTTTGTTTTGTCTCTCTACACTATAAAATTATATGACACATAAATAATTTAACTTTAACTTCAATATCTTTTCAAGATATGAGATTTGATTCATTTTGATTACGCTTAATTTAAGGCAGCAACTGAACTTAAGATGAAGTATTGTTTTACCACGTAACATCCAATAAAAATCCTAATGGAAAGCATTTATGTAGCTGGACTCCTGTTGCAATGGTTACCTCAAGTCATTCGCAAATATATTTGGCAAAAGTAAAGATAAAACCTAATTTTTGAGGATACCTAAAGAGATCATTAAGCCAAAAATTGAAATTCTGTCATAAAATACTCACCCACATGCCGTTCCTGTCCTTTGTTCATCTTATACACAAATTATATTTTTAATGAAATTTCTGTCCCTCCATTGACAGCTACACAACTACCACTGTGACATTTCAAAAAGGTCATAAAGAGATTGTTAAACTAATCCATATGAAAGAAGTGGTTTTGTATAAATGTTCTGAAGAGACTTGATTGCTTTATACGGCAAACAACTTTAGTTTAGGCTTATATTCACACATTATTCATCTCACACATTAGTTGTGGTAAACGGAAGCTCAAGCATGTTTGCTTGATGTGCGAGAGCCAATGAGGTTCATTCTCGTGTTACGCAGCACATTTGAGCTTCAGCAAGAACCAATGAGGTTTTTTCTTATGCATCAAGCAGGTTCGTTTGAGCTTCTATTTATGATCTTCATTTGTGTTTCAAAGATGAACGAAGGTCTTACGGGTTTGGAACAACATGGGGGTGAGTAATTAATAACAGAAATTTTATTTTTGGGTGAACTAATCCTTTAAGCATTAGAAAATGCAGTTTAAAAAATAAAATAAAAAAATGAACTGACATAAAATGTTATTTTGAAATGAAATGATTTCATTATGTGAAATGAAAGACTTTGAGAAATGCGATTTAGGGAATCTGTTGCCTAACTACAACAGATTCCCTAATTATTTAGCTGGTTGGACAACAGGCAATTATACAGTTTACTGTCATTATACAAAAATCTTTGACTGCAGAATTCTAAGATCAACCAATCAGAATCAAATACTCATGTGTATCCAGAGCACTGTACAATATGTTGAATTTAAACTGTTTAGTATATCATTTAAACACACTTCAACATTTTACTTTTGACTTCCTCTGGAGGGGTTCAAACCTTAAATAAGGAGGTCAAACCTCCCCATTATTCATAAACTGGTTCTATCCAACAGCCCACCTTCATTTCCTATTCTCCTGTCCTTCTTTCCCTATCCGTGCTGGTGGTGCAGATATGCCAAAATCGTTTGTACTCTTCCCTCACGTTCTTGCTGTTCTCTCTTTCTGAAACTTGAGTGTTTCCAGATGTTGGACGTTGGAACAGAGGGGTGGTGATGTCATCATGGGCTCTGCTTCCTGCACTGTCTCTGCATCCAAAAATCAGACTCACACACATACACACACACACACACACACACACACACACACACACACACACACACACACACACACACACACACACACACACACACACACACACACACACACACACACACACACACACACACACACACACACACACACACACACACACACAAAGCCAAAGAGGAAGATATGGTGGGGGGACATTTGCCTTGGATGTAGAGAAGAGGAGGAAACAAAAAGAGAGTGACTGATAGATGGTTTTGAAAAGGAGTTTAAGGGTGTGAAAATATGTTCTCTCCCACAATACATCTACAAATACAGCACCTGAAACAGACTATAAATACAGTGAGGAGCTATTGTTGATGTTGGAGGTTTGTTTCCATTGGCCCTTTGACCTTCCACTCAATCACTTCTTAAAACAAAAGTTCTTCAGTGGTTCTCAAATTCAGATTTACAATGAAACACCAGAACACGATAAAAACTGCACAGCAACACACAGATTAAACAAATTACAGGCATAAACATAAAGAATACCTTAGCAACTGCATACCACTATGCTATTAACTCAGAACCCCTCAGCGCCCACATAGGCCATTTTATTAGGTACACTGGTTCAACTACTCGTTAATGCAAATATCTAATTAGCCGATCACATGCCAGCAACTCAATGCATTTAGGCAGACATGATCAAGATGAAGTTCAAACTGCATCAGAATGGGTAAGAAAGGCGATTTAAGTGACTCGTGGCATGGTTGCTGGTGCCAGATGAGCAACTTGATCTGTTGATTTTTATACATCTTGAAAGTTTACAGACAATAGTCTGAAAAAGTGAAAATATCCAGTGAGCTGCAGTTCTGAGCAAAAATGTCTTGATGCCAGAGGTCAGAGGAGAATGACCAGACTGGTTCGAGCTAATAGAAAAGCTACAGTAACTCAAATAACCACTCATCTGCAGAATAACATCTCTGAACACACAACACATCCAACCTTGAAGCAGATGGGCTACAGCAGCAGAAGACACACCAGCGCCACTCCTGTCAGCGGAGAACAGCAAACAGTACAATTCACACAGACTCACCAAATATTGGGCAATAGAAGATTAGAACAATGTTTCCTGGTTTAATAAGTCTCGATTTCTGCTACAACATTCAGATGGTAGGGTCAGAATTTTGGCATAAACCACATTAAAGCATGGATCCATCTTGTCTTATATCAACGGTTCATGCTGCTGGTGGTGTAATGGTGTTAGGAATATTTTCTTGGCACACTTCGGGCCCCTTAGTACCTGTTTAGCATTGTTTAAATACCACAGTCTACCTGAGATTTGTTGCTGAACATGACCAAAGTGTACCATCTTCTGAGGATATCCAGCAGGATAACACACGTCACAAAGCTCAAATCATCTCAAACTGGTTTCTTGGACATGACATTGAGTTAACTAAACTCAGATGGCCTCCAAGGTCACCAGATCTCCATCCAACAGAGCACCTTTGAGATGTGGTGGAACATGATATCAGCATTATGAATGTGCAGCTGACAAATCTGCAGCAACTGCGTTAAGCTATCGTGTCAATATGAGCCAAAATCTTTGAGGAATGTTTCCAGGACCTTGCTGAATCTGCCACAAATAATTAAGGCAGTTCTGAAGGCAAAAGGGGGATCCTGTACTAGCAAAAGTGTACCTAATAAAGTGGCCAACGAGTGTATAGATATATAACCACCATACTTACTTTTCTTCAGACAGTATAACATGTTTTTAGGAGTGTAGTATAATGGATTGAACATTGAACATGAAAACCACATGTTTAATGCCTCTATCCCTCTCTCTTTCGGTCTGTCTCATACTGACACTTTTTCTCTCATTCACTTCAAACTCCCAACTGCACCTGGACATCCCAAAGGCATTGAGTTCCCTCAGTCCAGATGTGTGTGTGTGGAGTTAAATGGGTCAGCAGCATTTATAGGCAGCGCTGATGGGGGATTCTGTAGAGAGGGGGCCGTGTTTGGATCGTCACTCGGCAACACCACCGTAAATAAATCTGAATGAAGGATGCACAAAGAAAAGCATGCACGTGATAAACACACATGTACATTTTTAGATTAAGTTTTCACTATTTTACAAGTCAATATGATCACTTATTTTAACAGTAAAGAGAACACCGTGCCAGTCAATAAACAACTCAATTGAATATAAATATTCCTTAAGGCTCGTTCACACCAAAATTATATGTATGAAACATTTGGAAATATCTTACCTTACATGCTGCACAAAAAGCTATTTGAATACAATGGTAAATTAATAAAGATATATGGTATCGAAATGACTTCACCACAGTGTTTACATGGTACTACTCCAAAATAATTCTGAAAATACCATAGTAAATGTTCAACAAAAATGTTTTACTTCTTTGTAAGTGAAACAATACTATGGTAAATTTGGAAGAACCATGCTATATGAATAAAGTATGGCATACTAAGGTACCGTATTACTTTTAAAATAAGCAACAATAAATTAATACAATAAATAACAATTTAAGACTGTAAAAATGATAATAGAAAGTCTCTCAGGTCTCTTTTAATGAAATTACTTTTCCATTTAAATAATCGCAATTATGTATGATGTTATCCAGCTCTGTCATGCTTGAAACAAGTGTCTTTTTAAAAGCAAATTTAAAGCAAATCATAATGTTAAGTCATTTTGACTAAGTGACTAGACCATCACAGAGAAAAACCTCATGCAGTATTTCTTAGAGTTGATGGAGTGAAGACTGACAGCTCAGCAGAGAAGCAGCCCATCACTGTGATCCGGGAGTCAGAACCAGCGGCCAACACCAATATTCATGAAAACACTTTCCAGTATAGTGCCATATTTGAACCTCTTTCTCTCTCTCTCCTACATGCCACCCATCCTCACTGCCGACTCTGGATGATTACTCAATATTTCTCCATTGGAAGCTTCCACCGAATTTGAAAATACTTTGCGAGCGAACAGGGGGCATTTATTTCTATTGGGCAACAAAAATGCATAAAGACTACACCCTCAATGACCTTTTAAGGAGGTCTTCCCTAGTTTAGCATGAAGATTGTCTTAGCTTTAGTATGTTCATGCAGTTCTGCCTTAAAAAGTAAGTGAGATCTGGGTGTCTAAAGGTTAAGAGGTTTTCTTACAGGCCTCTGCAGCATGATGAAACCTCACATGTGCCTTCAAAAATGCAAACAATACACAAAAGGCTAATAAACACATAAAACACTCGTCATCAGGTCTCATTAGTGAAGTCAAGCATCACTTATCCAGTATTTCTCAGGGTTAGTGATGAGAACAAAGCCCTACACCATTTGCGCTCCAGACATGATTCTTCAAATCATCTGGCTTATTTATATCACTTTTCTAAAGTTATTTATTTTATGACTGACAATTGAAAAGATGGTAAAAACATTAAGCAACAACACAGAATATCCTGCCAACTGCAATGCAGAAGGTTATGCATGGACAAATATCTGAAAATGTTTTCATTATAAATATATTATGTCATAATATTATAAATGTCATTATAATATTTAAATAATATTAAATGTTATATATTAGTATCTACAAAGCATATAGTAATCATATATATTACTAATTCAACTAATTATTCATTCACATGTATGTGCAATTCTTCAAACTGGGGTGCACATGTATGTGCAGTTCTTCAAAATTTTCTCTGAAATGTGTCATCTTGGTTTTAAAAGGTGTAAAACTTCTGATGTGATTTATATTTGTTTATTTTATATATATGGACTTTTGAAATCTTCTACTCACATCTGCCCACTCATTGCCCACACATTTCTCTGATTGGACTATGTTTACAGCTAAACGCGTCTCCGTGTGGACGGGGCCCAAGATGTTTGGTCTGGAAACTCACCATTGACAGCTCAATCCGAGGGGCGGGATAAACAGTTGTCTTTCAAACTCCCTCTGCACGCAATTGGATAGCGCTAAAACCAACCAGAGCAACAGGAAGCGGAGCTAGTTGACAGATTAAACTTTCTCCGTATCCGGTCGGCAAAACTCCGAACACATCTTCCCTTCTTAAGAATGACTTCAGTGCCGTTCTTTGTTCTTTTCTCAGAGAAAAGCTTAACTCCAAGTCTTCCAGAGTCGCGGTCAAAGCTGATTCGAAAGACTGCCGTGCGACAGGTTCTGTGTTTACTAGAAGCACACAAGCGCAACTCAGCCATCATTATGTTAAGCCCCGCCTACCGACTCTATACACAATGTGATTGGTCTGACCAGAGTTGTGTTTTTACAGCTCAGAAGGTATTGAGAGTTGCTAGACGACACTCGCGGCAGATTAGATTTGCTGCCGCTAGGGTGTGTCTAGATTTCTAGGCTAGACTACGTTTGGGGTGTGCGGAAATTGTCTCAATGACCATAACAGGTGAAGCAATTAACAGTCAGAATTGCTAACCATTAGGCCACAAATGCCCTCATGGAAGACTACAACCTCATAGCACGTAGACTTCATCCTGGTTATGCAAAGTGGCCATCTGATCTCAGGAACAACCTTAGCTAATCTCACATCAGATATTAAAGTACCTGTTGGCTTTCTTTGAGCATACCCTAAATAACAAATTATCTGGATGGTATTTTGCATAGATTACATACTTCTAATTGGAGAAAGAAAAGCGGGGTTAAAAGGTTACCATTAGGGTGAGAGGATGACATTTCCCCCAAAAAAGTGTACCCCCTAATAAAGGACAGCCTATACAGTGGGGCAAAAAAGTATTTAGTCAGCTACCAATTGTGCAAGTTCTCCCACTTAAAAAGATGAGAGAGGCCTGTAATTGTCATCATAGGTACACTTCAACTATGAGAGACAGAATGAAAAAAAAAAAAATCCAGAAAATCACATTGTCTGATTTTTAAAGATTTTATTTGCAAATGATGGTAGAAAATAAGTATCTGGTCAATAACAAAAGTTAATCTCAATACTTGGTTTTATACCATTTGTTGGCAATGACAGAGTTCAAACTTTTTCTGTAAGTCTCCGCAAGGTTTTTACACACTGTTGCTGGTAGTTTGGCCCATTCCTCCATGCAGATCTCCTCTAGAGCTGTGATGTTTTTCGGCTGTCACTTGGCAACACTGATATTCAACTCCCTCCAAAGATTTTCTATGGGGTTGAGATCTGGAGACTGGCTAGCTAGGCCACTCCAAGACGTTGAAATGCTTCTTAAGAAGCCACTCCTTCGTTGCCCGGTGGTGTGCTTGGGATCATTGTCATGCTGAAAGACCCAGCCATGATTCATCTTTAATGGCCTTGTTGATAAAAGGAGGTTTTTACTAAAATCTCATGATACATGGCCCAGTCATTCTTTCCTTTACACGGATCAGTCGTCCTGGTCCCTTTGCAGAAAAACATGTTTCCACTCCCATGCTTCACAGTAGGTATGGTGCAATTCAGTATTCTTTCTCCTCCAAACAAAGTTTTTACCAAAAAGTTCTATTTTGGTTTCATCTGACCATATGACATTCTCCCAATCCTTTTCTGGGTCATCCAAATGCTCTCTAGCAAACTTCAGACGGGCCTGGACATGTACAGGCTTAAGCAGGGGGACACATCTGGCACTGCAGGATTTGAGTCCCTGGCGGCGTAGTGCGTTACTGATGGTAGCCTTTGTTACTTTGGTTACTTTGTTACACCTCCTTGCGTGGAGCACCAGATCGAGGTAGATTATCAGTGGTTTTGTATGTCTTCCATTTTCTAATAATTTCTCCCACAGTTGATTTCTTCACACCAAGCTGCTTACATATTGCAGCTTCAGTCTTCCCAGCCTGGTGCAGGTCTACAATTTAGTTTCTGGTGTCCTTTGACAGCTCTTTGGTCTTGGCCATAGTGGAAATTGGAGTCTGACTGTTTGAGGTTGTGGAGGGGTGTCTTTTATACTGATGATGAGTTCAAACAGGCGCCATTAATACAGGTAACGATAGGAGGACAGATGAGGCTCTTAAAAAAGAAGTTACAGGTCTCAGAGCCAGAAATATTGCTTTTTTGTAGGTGACCAAATAGTTATTTTTTTTACCATAATTTGCTAATAAATTCTTAAAAAATCAGACAATGTCTGATTTTTTAAAAATGATGATAAAAATGATTCACCAAAAGTGGGAACATGATCATCAGAACTGGACCACAGAGCAATAGAAGAAGGTGGCCTGGTCTGATGAATCACATTCTCTGTTACATTACGTGGATGGCCAGTGGCGTGTGTGTCGCTTACCTGGGGAACACATGGCACCAGGATGCACTATGAGAAAGCCGGCGGAAGCAGTATGACTGCTGGGGAACCTTGGGTCCTGCCATCCATGTGGATGTTACTTTGACACTCACCACCCGCCTAAGCATTGATGCAGACCATGTACACCCTTTCATGGAAATGGTATTCCCTGGTGGATGTGGCCTCTTTCAGCAGGATAATGGGCCTGCCACAAAGCAAAAAAGGTTCAGGAATGGTTTGAGAAGCACAACAAGTTTGAGGTATTGACTTGGTCTCCAAATTCCCCAGATCTCAATCCAATCGAGCATCTGTGGGATGTGCTGAACAAACAAGTCCCCACCTCACAACTTACAGGACTTAAAGGATCTGCTGCAAACATTTTGGTCCCAGATACCACAGCAAACCTTCTGGGGACTAGTGGAGTCCATGCCTCAACAGGTCAGGGCTGTTTCGGCAGCAAATGTGGGACCAACACAATATTAGGAAGGTGGTCATAATGTTATGCCTTATCTGTGTATATAGCATGATATAAATGAACAGCAATATTTAATATTGCCAATTTTGAGCTGTACTGTTTGTAAATACACCATTATAAGAGTGTGCTGTTACTTATTTCTGTCTGGTGACTTAAATCCCATAGACTTATATTAAACACCATATGTCTGTATGACATGGTTCTAGAAGTAGTGCGGTTGACCATTTTGGTTTAACGTCTCTGTGCCAGTATAAACATGAGCAAAACATTTTCCCCACAAAAGGCCAATCATACAACCCGACCATCGAATAATCACAGCTAATTAAATCAATGAAGAAATTGCTGGAAAGGTAAACATCAAGGTTTTCATTGGAGTTAAGACCTTTGGAGCAGTCAGGCCGGAATAAAACACACGAGTTTTGGCAAACACAGACACACGTGGATGGAGCCAGAAAACAGTCTGATATACCCACCTAGAAAATCAGAATTTCCTATTAAAAAAGAAAGAGTAAAGTAAAAGGTCATTAGTGTAAATGTGTCATCATACAGCGATCCTAAATTACTCCCAGAGAGGAAACCATTAGGACATTTCTCCCAATAAATGGACATCATGCAGCAACTGCAATAAAACTGGTGACTGAGAGAGCCACCGCCTGGGAGAAATTTACGTCCCCAATAGAAATACTAGTGTACTGCATTCTATTATACACTACATTTCAAAAGTTTGAGATTGCCATAAGTTTTTTTTAAAAATTGAAAGAAGTGTCTTCTGCTCATCAAAGCTGCATTCATTTAATAAAAAAATGCATTAAAACAGTAATATGAAATACAATTAGTATTTACAATAACTGTTTTCTACTTTAATGTATTTCAAAATATAATTTATTCCTGCAAGGCAAAGCTGTATTTACTCCAGTCTGTGTATTACTTAATGGCTTTCACATGATCTTATCATGTTGCACATTGTTAATTCAGCAAGTGCTGTCAGCAATATTGTCTTGGAAATGAGAACTGTTATTTTGCATTTTTCATTCAGTTAAAAAATTAACTTTTGGGAATCCAACCCCTCCAAATGTAGTAGTATGCCATTTCCAAACAAATCAAATTAACTGTAACGACACCTAAATGTAATTAAAATAGGGATGCACAATGAGAGAGAGAGAGAGAGAGAGAGAGAGAGAGAGAGAGAGAGAGAGAGAGAGAGAGAGAGAGAGAGAGAGAGAGAGAGAGAGAGAGAGAGAGAGAGCGAGCCTTTTGTGGGCAGATGAAAATGAAATGCTAAAAAGGAAGATATCAACAAGAAAGTTTAGAAATTGTGACAGGAAATAGAATATAAGACAGGAAAAAGAGCGATGGATGGGAACACGAGAGGAGTTCCACGTGTACATTAAAGCAGGAAGCTGTATATCTTCAGAAGGACATGAAAGAAAGACGAGGGGAGGGGGGGAAACATGGTGCGGAGAGACCGAAATATAGGAAAAACAGCCATCATCCCGACTTTCCATCCATCACCCCATCTTTCTGGAAGGGGGAGGGGGATGTGGTCATTGGCCGGGACCGCTCAGTATGCTAGAGGTGGCCTGACTGTCTACTGCAAGACATGATGATACAGATACTGTGGTCTGAATCACACACACAAGCACTGAAACACTCCAAGATGTCATTAACCTCTTAAAGGAATAGTTCACTTTAAAATAAAAGTTACTCACCCTCATGTTGTTCCAAACTGGGATGACTTGTATTCTTCTGTTAAACAAAAAAGATGAATTTATGAATATCTTGTTTTTAATGCAACGTTGAATGAGGTGGTCGAAATCCAAAATGACAATTTAAATGTATTTTTTGAAGAGCAGATTAATATTTACTCAATTACAATATTGACAGTCGGCCTGGGTGTTTTCTGGAGAAGAGTAGCAATGTCCTATTCAAAAAATTGGTTGATCCAATGCAAAAAACTATGTGAAGTGAACAATTTGTTAATGAATCAGACTGATGCAGTTCTTGCATTCGAATCCTTACAACTGCAACAGCCCACTGCAAATGCAGATTATCAATTAAAAATGAATGCTGTCATTATGAGATTATTATATATAGCTTTTGTTTTTTTGTTTTTGTTTTTTACAGTTTAACGCATTAATTATTTTTTTCAGTATCGGTGGCTCGTGCACTGACTAGCGCTTCAATCGATTGCTGTGGAGGAGACTTTATTCGTATGAAGCATCCGTTTTTTTCTGTCATCCTCGACTTCTTTTGCGCTTGAGTGAACAATAACACACACAATTATTCCCAAATGTCAGTTTTGTTGAGTATCCTCTTGAATGACTTAAATAAAGTCTTACATGAACAGAGTTGTGAGAAAATGAGGCGTGTGAGATCCGCGCCGTCATGTGTAGCAGCGGAGATCTTAAAGTGACAGTGACCATTAATAGAGTGGTGCTGGTGGGAAATCACTTTGTAGCCAAATGCTGAAGCGATGTAGCATTTTAGTAGCCTGACAAGCCAGACCTACATCAAGATATTTGGTCTGGAAACTCACCATTGACAGCACAATCCAAGGGGCGGGATAAACGGTTGTCTTTCAAACTCCCTCTGCACGCGATAGGATAGCGCTACAACCAACCAGAGCAACGAAGGTGAAGCAGAGCTAGTTGACAGATTAAACATTCACCGTATCCGGTCGGCAAAACTCCGAACACATCATCTCTTTTTAAGAATGACTTCAGTGCCGTTCTTTGTTCTTTTCTCAGAGAAAAGCTTAACTCCAAGTCTTCCAGAGTTGCGGTCAAAGCTGATTCGAAAGACCACCGTTCGCCAGTTTCTGTGTTTACTAGAAGCACGCAAACGCAACTCAGCCGTCGTCATCATGGCCCCGCCCACCGACTCTATACACGACGTGATTGGCCCGTCCAGATTGTGAGGAATACAGCTCAGAAGGGTATTGAGAGTTCCTAGACGACACTTGCGGGCAGATTAAATTTGCTGCCGCTAGGGTGCGTCTAGATTTCTAGGCTAGCATTTTAGCACTTCCGATAAGTTGGATTAGTTAACATTAGTTAATGCACTGTGAAGCAACTATATTTTTATTAACTTACATTAACAAAGACTAATAAATAAATGTAACAAATGTATTGCTCATTGTTAGTTCATGATAGTTAATACATTAACTAATGTTAACAAATGAGACCTATAAAATGTAACCACTATCCCTTTAAAGAGGGATAAACCTCAAAATGGAAAAGAATGTTCCAGACTAGGTCCAGTGAGAAGGAATCTGGACCATGGCATCTTTATGAGAGGAAACTCATACTGTATAAAGACTAAATATGTCGGGACACTACAAAGTCACCTCTGTAAACAGAGGCCACATTGTGCTCTGGGAAACGTAGTTCTCACCCTCATCTCCCATGGAAATGACTCGATTTTGTGGCTTTGGAGACTTGGGATTTTGAATGTCATGTCTGTCTGCCAGAAAACTAGGAAAAAAATTGTTAGTGTGTGTAATTAAAGCCATATTAAACCAGTAGAAAACATTAGCTAATATTGAAGGAGGGTATGACTAACTACCGTAGATTACATGTTATGAAGAAAACAAGTGATACTCGCCTGTGCAAAGGTCTGACTAGAGCAGAGTAGACCAGACCCGAAAGCAAGAGTTTTCTTGAACCTTCTAGATCTTTGTCCTTCGTTCTGTTTTGCTATTTACTTTTCACTTTATTTCCATCTGGTGTGTAGTATTCATGTATCTTTGGCCGAGCAGATCTTTCCCTCACTCTCTTTGCTGAGTAGCAGTGTGACTCAGTCACACATTGATGATGAAATTGGTTTGGGTCCACTGGGTCCAAGTTCTGGCAGGAACGGACGAGAAAAAGTGCCAGAAACACGGAAACTTCCTCTGCAGCCAGAAGAGCAGAAAACATTCACACAACACTGCGAAAACAGATACAGACCAACACAAAAACATCCATGCCTAGTGACCAGCACTGGACGAGAGACCCCACAACGCTGCTTGAGCTTCACATGTTTGTTTTGGATAAGTTGACCATTAAAACTTAGAGATTTATGACATATAGCTGGACGACATGCTAATGTCTTTTCTACATTATCAAAAAAAGTATTGATGCCTGATGTCACCCCCTCAACAATAGAAAATGTCAAACAAGACTGTCTACAGGAGAGTTTTCAGTCTATACTTGCATATAAACCACGTGTGATCTTTTGTGTGCTACACTAATGTAATCGTTCCAAGCGGGACTCGAACCCGGTCGACCAGCATGAGAGTCTGACGCTCTAACAAGGAGGATAAAGGCTGCAACCTCTGGTGTCAGTCGCTAGAGCATCTCTTGAAGTCAGAGGAGTTACACTAAGTACACTAAGTCCACTTGCCAGCAGCCATATCACCCTGCAGCCCAAGACTGGTTTCCCACTGAAGCTAAGCAGGGCTGAACCTGGTCAGTACCTGGATGGGAGACCAACTGGGAAAACCAGGTAGCTGCTGGTAGAGGTGTTAGTGAGGCCAGCAGGAGGCGCTCACCCTGTGGTCTGTGTGGGTCCTAACGCCCCAGTATAGTGATGGGGACACTATACTGACAAAGAGCACCATCCTTCAGATGAGACGTTAAACCGAGGTCCCGACTCTCTGTGGTCGTTAAAAATCCCAGGATGTCTTTCGGAAAAAGAGTAGGGGTGTAAGCCCGGCATCCTGGCCAAATTTGCCCATTAGCCCCTGTCCATCATGGCCTCCTAATAATCCCCATATAATGATTGGCTTAATCACTCTGTCTCCTCTCCACCAATCAGCTGGTGTGTGGTGAGCGTTCTGGCGCAATATGGCTGCCGTCGCATCATCCAAGTGGGTGCTGCACATTGGTGGAGGTTGAGGAGATTCCTCCCTTCAATGTAAAGCGCTTTGAGTGCCTTGAAAAGCGCTATATAAATCGAACGCATCATCATCAAGTCTTTACAACCAAAACAGCATTGCTAGCTATCAAGGTCCCTTTCAAAGGAAGGTCTGTTCACTCAGCGGCCATATTGCATCTATCTGAATGGGGGATTTCTGAAATCTCCAAAATTGCTCAAACAATCTCAAACATTTCAAATCAGCAACAAAATCTGACACAAACTCAGTACCGCCGCTGGCTGTCTTGATGCGCATCATCAATTTATGGTGCTTGCGGGTGTCCCGTTCACGTATTTGTTGACAGGGTGCTGAGAGACAATTCTCGTGGTGCTCTCCTCAGCACTTGGTGCCCTACGCGCAGCCCGTGCTGGGAGCGGCGACACTGCACAAACTATCCCTTATATGTTGTTTTTTATGCTCAAATAGCATTGGAAAAAGCATACTTTTGAGGCTAGACCAGCCAATGCGCATAGTCCTATTATACATACGACTCCCAGCATCGTAAATCCTGCAACGTTTTTAGTTTTAAATGTATGTACATTTATAACACTATACTTTGTATTATAATACCTTTGCATCTAATTACACAAAAACGAGTCAATGCTGATGTGAGGGTGTCTCTGGGCAGGACAACAATTGGAGTAGAATACGGCTGTCAGTCCTGTATTGATTCCTTAAGGGATAGTTCACCCAAAAATGAAAATTAACCCATGATTTACTCACCCTCACGCCATCCTAGGTTTATATGACATTTTTCTTTAAGACAAATACAATCGGAGTTATATAAAGAATTGTACTCGCTAATCCAATCTTTATAATGGCAGTTCATTGTCAGCCCAAAATTTGAAGCTAAAAAAATGCATCTATCCATTATAAGCGTACTCCACACGGCTTCATAGGCCTTCTAAAGTGAAGCGATGCATTCGTGTAAGAAAAATATCCATATTTAACACGTTATAATGTAAATATCTAGCTTCCGCCTTCTGTATTCAACTTATGAAAAAAGCGCTACTGGTGCGACATACAGTAGCTATGCCGTAGCGTGTTTTGAACTGGAGAGGCGTCACACTGCGTAAATTGGATACGGAAGGTGATATGGCTGAAGCTAGATATTTTACTTGCACTTTACCCTTTACTTACACTGAGTGTGCCAGAAAGGCTGATGCTATTTAATTATATTTGAAACTTAGCAAATTGGCAGCTCCAGTAGTAATGATAAGGTGTATCTTAAAGTTTGTCATTGAAACTAGCATGTAAGGGGGGGTGGACTGTCTCATGCTATTTTGTGCATTCTGACTTATTTACACTGTTAAGGAGTTGGATTCTCATGCTAAACACTGACAAAATTGCAGAAAACCAGTTGGATGTTTGTGTATTTCTGCATTTCTTACTCCTTTAATATTCAATTAAGTTTCAGAAAGGTTTTTTTCGAGTATGGCCCTGCATGACATAAAGGGTGGCATAAATTCTTGTACGGGCACATCAACCGGAGCAAGAGCGCGAGCAAGAGCGCGCCCATCAACAGGCTTCGTTCGGTTTACAGGAGCCGTCGGCAGTGCTGTCATTTTGTTTTTAGAACACAAAATCAACAATGTAACTAAAGAAGTGCGTGTTTGGTTGTGAGGGAAATAAAACATTGTTCAGCTTCCTAAATAAAGCAGAGTTAAGGAAACAGTGGATGCAGCTTGTTTTTCCGGCGCAGCAACAGAGTTCTGCAAGTGTGTTTGTTTGTTCCTGGTCACGGTTCGAAACCGCAGGCAGTGAGTGAACCTGCATCAAATGTCTGTTTTGTTGGCAATCGGTGCATAAGTGTATATAATGGCAACAACACGAATGTATAGTCTAATATATGATGCATAACTGCGCCTAAAGTAGCAGTGCTTCCGCTTCCCCATAATATAGTCCCAAGTCAATATCTGCCTAGGAAATCGCCTAGTCTTAAAGGGGCCCGATTAACCTTTCCATATCTTAATAACAAGAGTTCAGTACATGGACATCATGTACTGTGAGTCTCAAACACCATTGCCTCCTCCTTCATATGTAAATCTTGTTTGTGAAAAACACCACGGAAAAACAAGCAATTCTCAACATAACGCCAACTGTGACGCAATCACTGGGATCATTAATATCTACGCCCCTAACATTTGCATGTCAGCCCATGTTCATTGTCAGGCGGAACTGTGCAATGCGCGGCCGTCAGGAGTTCAGCAGATAAACGAGCGTCACGCGAGGATAGCGAAAATGGCAGATCATGGAAATAAATGTCATGTTCCAGGCTGTGCCGGGGACGTGAGGACTTTTCATAGCCTTTCCACAGATAAACAATGTCAACAGTCATTTTTGATGTTTTTTTACAATCAGATATCGGAACAATTTAATTCTAAGTTGTTCGGCCCATTTCACCACAGAGAGTTTTTCTAACCTGGGGCAATATAGCAGGATTCGCTCAGCGTCTAAAACTGAAGAAATTCCAACCATATTCCTGCAATCAGTAAGTAGTGATATTTTCCACTTCTTGACTGTCAAACTCATTTCTGATTAAATTGAAAGTTTCTTAGTAAGACATCATTACGATAATATCCCATGTGTTGTCTAGATCCAACGCAAGATGCTAGAATTGGAAACTCCAAACTCCAACTCCGCACACATAACAGTTTGTCAAATGACAAAGGTTAATATTATTTCCTGCCAGTGTTGTCATAATAATAATGTGTTTGATTTATATAGCGCTTTTCAAGGCACTCAAAGCGCTTTACATTGAAGTAGGAATCTCCTCAACCACCACCAATGTGCAGCATCCACTTGGATGATGCGACGGCAGCCATATTGCGCCAGAACGCCCACCACACACCAGCTGATTGGTGGAGCGGAGACAGAGTGATTAAGCCAATCATTATATGGGGATTATTAGGAGGCCATGATGGACAGGGGCCAGTGGGCAAATTTGGCCAGGATGCCGGGGTTACACCCCTACTCTTTATCGAAGGACATCCTGGGATTTTAACGACCACAGAGTCAGGACCTCGGTTTAACGTCTCATCTGAAGGACGGTGCTCTTTGACAGTACAGTGTCCCATAACTATACTGGAGCGTTAGGACCCACACAGACCCCAGGGTGAGCGCCCCCTGCTGGCCTCACTAACACCTCTACCAGCAGCAACCTAGTTTTCCCAGTTCAGGCTCAGCCCTGCTTAGCTTCACTGGGAAACCAGTCTTGGGCTACAGGGTGATATGGCTGCTGGATAAACACAACAGTAGACACATATGTCGATCCCTTTTGACGGATTTCATCATCAACACATAACTCAGACACTAACTACGTTTACTACTACTGTTTAGTTGCTTACAAATCACTCACTCAATCCTTTAACGTCACCTTTCTCACCATCTAATGGGTCCTGCACACTGTGCGATTTTTCAAAATCCTTTGCGAATGTCCCTTGCCAGACTGTACGAACATGATCGCCATGTCACACTGTAAGATCTCAGTTGACATTAATGTCAGACTGCACGATAGTTAAGGCGCGCTAAAAACGGACGCGCGCAAGAAAACTCACCCGGAGCTTTATATCATCAATGAATGAAGCATTCGGTAACAGCGAGCTGCATTACACACGGGACTGAAATGCTGGCTACAAAGAAATCTCTAGCACTCGTTTTGGTCATAGTTTGTCTTGAAAAACGGAGATATTTGACTGTCGTCGTTGGAGAAGTCCCACTGCAGGATTGTGTGCCGAATCTTACACTGCCAGAATTTCGTCTGAGGTAAAATTTGATCGCAGCGCTCATTAATCGGCTGCCGGTGAACATGTCTAACTAACGACCAAAGACGTCAGATTTTAGCCTAGGATCTGAGGAATCTTTTAGGATTTGCTAAATTTGTCTCAGACGGCAAAATCGTGGGCAAAATCGCACAGTGTGCACCCGGCTTAAGTTGAAACGATAGTCAGAACGATAGACAACGCTTCTAGTCATTTTGTTAAATAAGTATACATTTTTGAGAACTGAAGTATGATTATAATGCAGCGGGTGAGTACTAAACATGACACTGACTATTTTGAGTGGCTTCTACATTACTTTGTTTGGCTAAATAAATCGACTTTTAAATCAGGACTCTACTGTCAAACTGTAACGTTACTGTAAACAACATTTACACGCTACCCAGTTCAGTTTGTGATTCAAAGTTAAGAAGCTATCATTGTCATGAGGGATGTTATAGATGTGTTGAGCTGTCATTGAGCTGTGCAGTGAAACAGCCAATCAGAGCAGAACTCTGCATTAATATTCATGACCCTTCCAAATAAGGCAAAAACAGAGCATTACATCCTAGGGACAATTCCTAGTGTTGTAAATGGTCAATTTAGATATCAGAGAACAATTTAACTTATTGTTTCAAATCATTCTAGGGTCCCTTTAATCTGCATTGCTATTTGTACTTGTTTTGAATACACAGGCTACAAGAAGTAACCATAGACAGTAAAAGAAATGGACCGAGCGATCCCATTGACGTCTACGGCGTTAAGTGATGTCAGTATAGGAGCACTCACTTCCTGATGGCTGAGCGAACTGCGCAGGCTCAGACTGAGCTTGAGGACGTAGATGTGACGTGAGCCTCCTGTCTGACAGCTGTAGGTCTTCTAGTAGTTGTGGAAAGTGAAAGCTGAATCCCGTTGTTTAAATATTTTCTCCCGTTGCTTTTGGCTCACTATGGGCTTCTCCCCATTCTTCCCCCTTGACTTTATCAGACTTTATGTCTCCACGTCCCCCCGACTGTCTCATAGACAGTAAAAGATTGCCTGCGAGCGTCTCCTCAGGTCTATACAGTAATTTCTCAACTGTGCGACAGGGTCGCGTTGGTTATGACGCAATCGTTAGCCCATTTTTACAAAAACAGCTTCTGTGGGGCGATAGTGTAAGATACAAGGTAATGGAGCCTTTTATACATTGTCGTGTTTCTTTAGAAATAAACAATGGACAAATGGAGTCTTTAAACGTCTCAGATGTAAAGTTATTCACTGTCAAAGTGACTCAAAAATGAATGGGAATCAATGGGATGCTAACAGCAGGTGATGGCTTGGTTAGCAATGGCAGCCCCTAGGGGTGGAACGCTTTCCGAGCGCTAGATTACCCCCTTGGACTTATACGATTGGATGTAACTAGGTGTGGGGGGAGGGGTTTGGATCACTTTTACTCAGGACATGCTAGCTGGCAACATTATAGGATTCCATTCATTATGCTAAGCTAAGCTAGCGGCGTCCCTGCCAAACTAAATCACTGAGACAAAAATGCATTTGCCCACAGATCTTGTAGGGAAGAAGCTGAATAAGCCCTATTTCTAAAAACGGTGGAGTGTTCCTTTATGGGTATAGGGGGTGATTTTGGACACAGCTGAGCACACGTGACCAACCAAGTGTCCTGTCACACGAGTGGCCTAGTACAAGAAGGCCACTCGCAATGCAAAAACGCAAGACGCAGGGCAAAGCGCATGGTCTAGAGAAGAGCACAAACGTCAAACATCTTTTTAGCCTTGCCCATGTTTGCATATACAAACTAAGTAAAAGCAGCGGGGCTTCTTTCAGTGTGTTCCAAATGGCATAAATGACACTTTTCCAGGTCACTCTGAAGGGAGACACCCATGGCAATAATTTTGCAAGGTTTTTCAATTCAGAATAGCATACTGTTAATATTTCTGTCATATAAAGATATATTCAGTATCCCATTCCAAATGAGCCCCTTCAACCTCCAAAGCTTTCATTGTGGAGCCTTTAAAGGGAACACAGAACACGGATGATCACTCCTGAATGGAATGCAGTTAGTCTACATAAGATCAGTCCACTTAGTAGTGTGCACTGTTTATAAGATCGGATGACCGAACAAAAAATATCTGGGAAATATCAACATGAAAAAATCTGCAAACTGTTTCACTCATGTAATGTGATATTTCTTTTTTTTCTCCTTAACAAGAACAAATGTTTTTGTTTTTCCATCACGAACTGATTAGATAGTTACTTTAAAGTGTCCCTACACTGTCAGAAAAAAAGGTACATTTCTGTCACTAGTGCGGTACCCTAAGGTACAAAACCGAAAAGGTACTAATGTGTACCTTTAAGGTACTAATACACACTTCTAAAGTACTGATATGTACCGTTTAAGGTACTAGTATGTCCCATTTAGGGGTGAGTAACGTACAAAGATGTACCTTTTCACTTTTGTACCTTAGGGCAGTGGTTCTCAAACCTGTCCTAGGGACCCCTCACCATTGCACATTTTGCATGTTCCCTCATCAAACAAACCCAATTCAAGTCTTGCAGTCTCTACTAATGAGCTGATGATTTGAATCAGGTGTGTTAGATGAGGGAGACATGCAAAATGTGCACTGGTTGGGGGTCCCCAGGACAGGTTTGAGAACCACTGCCTTAGGGTACCGCCCCAGTGACAGCGCTGTACCTTTTTGTCTGAGAGTGTAGAAGGCAGGTAGTTGGAGGGGAGGGGCTAAAAATAAGAGGGCTTGATGATGTCAGCTAAAAAGAAAGTCGTTTCACAGGCGGAGCAAGTTATTACTCTTGAAAGACAAACTTTTTTTTTCTTTGGAAATAACTATTAAGAAAGTAGATGATGTTCAGGTTGACTTGATCTGGTGGTTTTTCCGCTCTCACAACAACAGCTCTCTCGTTTCACATCACTCTCTCCGTCGCTGAAAATGTAATCTTAAACAATAAGTCAGCTAATTTCACACACGTGTTCGCTCGCAGATCAAGCCACACCGAGGATCGTTGCTCACCCGGTGAGTCATGCACTGGATGACGAGAGCGTTCTGGCTGCGGCGGCTCTGTGTGACCCGCGTTTGTGGTTTTACGAAGGAGACAGAGAACAGATTGGCTTGTCATAGGTTCGTTTTTGAGCAATGTTTGGTTTAAGTGCTACATTGTAATGAAACTCAACATGATAGATGGCGTTCGCTGGAGCGGCTGCAGTGCTGACTCATACTGTGGGGAATGTGGAAGGGTCACTGCAAGCAGGAGGAGGAGGAGAAGAGGAGGAGGTCGGGGCCCCAGAGGGCCACAGGGACCCAACATCTGGATAGCCGGCTCAATCTAAAGCGACACCACGGCGAGAAGGGTGTGAAACACGAGCCGGATCTGCAATTGAAAGCTTTAGAAGATTAAATCCAGTCTGACAGTAAACAAAGACAAGAGATACTGAAAGAGGTTTCGAAAGAAACAGGAAAACAGCGTCTGTCTGGGCCCGCAAATCTTAAAAACAGACTTGGCCTTGTAAAACTCACACATTCACGTCTGCTTCGGTCATTAGCAAAAGGAAAAAAGCTGGAGGGAAAGATTAACAAATGGTGCATTGGTTACTTCGAACTTACACCCAAACTCTGGGCAACATTGGGTAACAGTTTATTTTACAGTGCCCATGTTATATACGTTATACGTAGGCCTACTTACCATAGTAAAAAAAAAAAAGCCAGTAAAATTATGCATAATAACATGCAACTAAATGCTACCCTAACCTTATATTAAGTACATGTAGACTAGTTACTAAATATTAATCAGTACTTAAATATATAATTACACGTTAAAAATAAAACCTTAAAGTGTAAGCCTTCATTGCACCTTATTATAATTTCAACAATAGGGTTCAGGAGGCTGTGACATACAGTGAATAAGAGGTCAAGGTTTGGCTGGACGG
This sequence comes from Pseudorasbora parva, assembly GCF_024679245.1. Taxonomy (NCBI): domain Eukaryota; kingdom Metazoa; phylum Chordata; class Actinopteri; order Cypriniformes; family Gobionidae; genus Pseudorasbora; species Pseudorasbora parva. The sequence continues at coordinate 8,519,846 of NC_090189.1, read as the reverse complement.
CAGAACTGAAATTGTTTGAGTAACTAAAGACTTATCGAATTATGCTCACAAAATATAGTCTCATGTCTGCTTTTATAAACGATAAGTCAATGTAAAATTAAGCAAATGCATGTCATACTTCTGATATAAGATCTACACCTGACATGTAATTTAAGGTTAATAGTTAGTCTCTTCTAGTGCAGTGCAGTGATGTAGTCAATACGAGATATTGGGATACCACCAGATATCTATTACAGATAACATATCGCGCCTATTAAACTCCTGTGATGGAGTGACACTGTCACCTAGTGGACACTGCACGCAAACACACTTTTAGATCTGGTATTTTTGCATAATGAGTGACAGAGAATCTACAGAAGCCAGCTCATCATAGTAAAGATCCAGATTACTTCAGTCTAACATTAATCTTCTGTGACTTTCCAAGTGACAGAAGAGATATAGGGTTGGACTTGGATATAATCAAGTAACTGATCAGCTGATCAGATCAACTGATCTCTTAATTCGTTCAATAGTACAATATTAAATATATCATTAAATGTTTAAAATCAGTCAGAAATATACTGAAATTATATTGCACTGTAAAATAAAAACAAGTATTTATTAATAACACTTATTTACAGAACAAAAGTCAAATTATAATACAAATATATATGAATGTCTTTCTATGCTTTCAAAATCATAGTTTTTATCTTGCAGAGATCTTAAAGCTAGCTTTTGCAGTGCTGTCCAGTGTTGGGTAAATTACGCTAAAAATTAATTACTAATTATATCTTCAATAGTGTAATTAGATTACTCTCTCCAAACAGTATTACTTTCTAAATCATATATCAACCTCAAATAGTGAAGTGACTTGTATTTATTTGAATAAATTAAGAGCAGCTTCATAAATAAAAGTGCATCAAATATTCTTATTAACTAACTGAGTGACCAAAGTATTAAAAGAAGGATACATAAAAACACACTTTTTAAATGTTGATGTTAATTCCACTATTATATTATTGTTCTATAGCCTATACACAACATTTAGTTCAATTACATCGGAAGTAACTTAAAATTAAATTATGTAAATTAAAGGTGCACTATGCAGCTTTTGTCCACTGGAGGGCGCCTATGCAAAACAAATGCGTAGTTTGATGACGCAACGTGTGAGCGCAGCATCTTGGGAGATGTGGTCTTCTCATCACAGCCGGTGAAAAATAGGACTCGGGCAGAAATCACGTTCATGCATGCGGTTAATAACGTTACTGTAGTCTAAAGCAGAGCAGGACCGAGTGTTGTGGACCTGAGCAAAGCTGCTGGAGCGATTGTTAAACAAATACCCGCCTCGCAAATACCGGGACTTTTATTATGACGGGACGGGACTCATTTGCCGGGCGCCTGCACAGATCCGCTCTTCCGGTTATGATTTTGAGGTAATGGAGCTGTTTATCATATTAGATACATTTAAGTGTGTTTAAAACGATGTTATGACGTTACTCCGTGCGTTCAATTGTTCACACTGCTAAGAGTAAAGCGCTCCTGCCAAATAAAAGCCGAAATCGAGGGTAACGCAGATATGACGCAATTGACAGGCGACTCCCTCAAATGCAATGCTGCAACGTCCCTGTCCTTAGTTAAAATAGCAATTTTCTCACAATTTACAAATAGTTGGAAACATCTGGGATATTGTAGGTACTCAACTGAACAAAATATATAACACTGGCCTAGTGGTTTTTGGATATTTTACTGCAAAAATACTACATAGTTCACCTTTAAATTACAGAAATAAATAAGAGTAATCCCTAACTCTACTTTTTCAAGGGAAAATTAAATTACAGTAACGAATAATTACTTAGTAACAAGTTACACCCAACACTGGTGCTGTCATTACAACTGTAACTACATAAACGCATAAAATAAACGCATTTTAAATGTATTCAAAAACAGCATGTAATAAATATTTTCAAAACCCATCCACCCACCCCACCTTGGATTCATACTAGTCAGGTCTCATGTCGGAAAATATGGAAATCTAAATAAATATGTAAAACAAAAATTCACATCCCTGCTTAATATATTTTTATGCATAACGTGCACAGTATACTCCATACTATTTGTAAGAATAATCTACAACATTTGCCAAAATGTGCAGTATATACAAGAGAACAGTGCACAGGAAGGTGCATCCTAGAATGCAATATTCTTCCATTTCTAGTGTGGTATATAAAGCACTGGTTTACACACAATTGAATTCAAAATGTAAAACAACTAACTAGATGAGAATAGGATTAAAAGCATGCAAAACATAGACTACTGTGTAAATGTAATGCATATGGTTTTACATCATAAAGTATAGTATGCAGTAAACAATAATCTTTTCCAACTAGCATATTTTGAATAATTTCCAACATAGAACCAGAAGGCTATGATGTGGTTTATATTTTTCCATTGCAGAAACATTTTTGAGGCAAATTATTTTGAGGAAAGCTTTTTGTGCACAGATGAATCATGCACAATGAGACAGTGGCACAATGGGACTTTCATTTAAATAACATGCGGTTTTGAAGAAAATATACATAAATGCCTAGATATACAACAAACTGAAAGTTTATTAGTTTTCTTAATGGTGCTGCATACAGATATATATTACACACATCTTTATTTACAAGACAAAGGATTTATTTTTTGAACATATAAACATATTTACAAAAGCACATGCAGATATGAGCAGGCATCTACTCCAGTGTTTGAGGAGGACGTCACGTCTGCATGTTCACCTTCTTTGTGTTGGGATGACTTTATTTCCGCTGGTGGCCACCGGGATGAGAAGTTTCCGATACTCGAGCGGAAGATATTTCTCTATCAGTATATTCACAGGCGTACCATCCTTCAAAAAGCCCTGCCTGAGAAAAACAACAGAAACAAGTAGTTGAGTGTGCTAAACATAGTCAATATGACTGTGGGGGGAAATAAGAGGGGAATTCAACTCCATCAAACTTAAAGGGTAAGTGCGCCCAAAAATTACATTTCTGACATTGCAAGCACAAGACATTTGATCATCTCCGGAACACAAATTAAGATATACTTGTGTGCAAATGAACAAATTTAACGACTATATTCAACAATGTCTTCTCTTCCGTCACTATTGTTGGGTTTTTCATAGTGCAGCACTTCCTAGTTCTACCACAAAATACTGGCTCACTATTGGCTGAGCATCACAAGAATGCATTGTGGTTCTTATGTGAATTGCGTAAGACAGTGTCACGGAGGAGAAGAGATTGCTGAATAATGTTGTTATTTTTGTTTGTTTTTGCACACAATTGTTTTATTCTTGTCGCTTCATAACTAAGTTTGAACCACTGGAGTCATTTTAATGATGTCTACTGACTACTACCTTACTGGGCATTGAAAGTGTTTATTAAATAGCTGTCTATGGATGAGCCTAAGAGCTACTGGATTTTATAAAAAATATCTTTATTTGTGTTCCGAAGATGAACAAAGGTCTTAAGTAATTAATAACAGAAATTTCATTTTTGGGTGAACTGACCCTTTAAAAAGGACCTATTATGCTCTTTTACAGAGTCCTGATTTGGTTTAAGGTCTCCTAGAATAGTAGACTAAGTAAACCCAGCCTGATCTGCCGGCGATTTGATTTTGCACTGCAACTCAGTCTGGAAACCTGTAAATTCATTTCTACTGCTTCTGTTACACTTTTGCGGCAACTGACAATAAGACTGGCTTATCCACCTGGCGCGCTATTTGCGGGTTTAACACAATGATGGATAGTTGCCCGTTGATCACATCTCTTGTGGTCTGATTGGTTGAAGGACTATCCAGTTGCATAGAGTCATTTGAATAATGCTTGTTGATTACGCCTCTTGTGCAGTAGAAAATACAGAGCAGACTCTCCAGACCAATGTTTAATCTTAAACTGAGCCTGGTCTGGGGATAACCAGACAACTAGAATAGGTTTTCATGCTTGAATTTTCACATATTTTACACTCTTGCAGCTTTTCTTTTTCCAGTCTGTCAGCAAAACTCTGTTTAGTTCCCGTCTCTATGAAGCCCCTACTTCTGAAAAGCACAGTGTGCACTGATTGGTCGGATGGAACAGTGTGGTGTGACTGGTCAACTGCTTCAATAGTTTTGGGCAAATGTCACACCCCTTACCTTAACAGTTTGAACACACCACTAACTAACTCACGCAGGCTCAACCCTCTTTTTTGCAATGTACTGGTTGGGAATTATTTAAATGAGGAATATTGTGATGTGTTCGTTACTGTAAGAAACTCAAGACCACAAAATAGGCGTTTCAGGGAGTTCAGGAACAGTACACACTGATATTAGAGAAGAACTCTCTTTAGAGTGACTTTGAAGAACTTTTTCATGCTCAAACAGAAACATTACACACAAAAAAGTATAATCCTCTTAAAAGTTTACCTTCTCATGAGGAGCTCAAAATCTTCAACCTCAATAGTTTTACGTTTGGCATGAGTAGCGTATACTTCCAGATCATCTGCAAGCCGATCAAAGTACTTCTTAAGACTAAGAGGAATCAAAAGAAAAGACAGAAACATTGCAGGAGACACAACTTCAAATGTTCATGCAGCATAGTGTAAATAATCTTTTGCTAAACACTTACAATTCATTAATAACAGGGTAAACGTCACTGGCCACTTTGGTCTTGGAGAAATGCTTAAACATGCTCATGACGTAACTCTTGGGAAGAACATCATCCCCTGTCTGACGCTTCTGTCTAGGGGCTCGTTTGGTAGCCTGAGGCGCGGGACTGAGATAAATGGGTTTTAAATTTGCATTAGGATACATTAAAAACAGACAAACGGAAGATAAATGTTTTGGTACATACCCAGCATTCACTTCTTTAAGGACTGTGGGGATGGGCTGCACACTAGGACTTGCAAACACTCTCTTCTGTCTTATGAAAGCAGGAGTTTTCATGGACAGTTCTGAAATAAAAGAAAATACAATTAATGTAAAAGAAAATGAGCTAAATCTTAATTACAAGAACATCAACAAGTGTTTTTTTTATGATTTGATAACTTACTTTTTAGATTTAAAAAAAATAAATAACTTTAAAAAATCTATATATCTATAACTATATTGACAAAAATATTGGGACACCCCTCTAAATCGTTAAATTTAGGCGTTTCAATAACTTCCATTGCCAAAGGTGTATAAAATCAAGCACCTAGTCATGCAGACGGGTTGCTAACACACTTAGCAAAATATTGTCTAATTATCGTTCTCAACAATGATAAAAATAATATCATTATTTTAATAATCAATAATATCAAAAATGATCTAAAATAATAATAAAATAATTACAAATAAAGTAATAAATAAACAAATAAACACACATGCAGAATATCATTATATCATCTGAGCATTGTTTGGTAAACTAGTTCACTGAAATGATTCATTCAAATGAAATGAATTGCGAAGACTTCTCAACACGAGGACATAAAACACATGTGAAAGTGAGTTACCTGCACTAAGAGCATCTTCGTCGTCATCATCGTCCTCTTCCTCCTCCTCCTCCTCCTGTAGAAGATCAGGGCTCTGATTGGCTGGTTCACAGTCCATCAGCTCCTCCTCCTCCTCCGATTGGCTAACTTCCTCTGGGGCATCATGATGCTCTGCAGGCCTGGGCAAATCTTCCTCAGCCAGACTAGCCTCACGTTGCGATGACCTCTGCTCAGGTGTGGTGACCTCTGTCACAAGGCAGCCCGCTTGTTCTCGTTCTTCATCTGAAACATCCTGCAAACTCTCTCTGTTCCCGTCAAGAAAATCCAGATGATCTGAACAGAAACACATGAGCTTTTCAACCCACAAACAAACTCTAATATTATCCATTCATTTTTGTTTAGTTACTATTAAAATTACTGCCCAGTTAAACAGGAAAAGACCATTTTGTTTAAAGCGACAGCAGTTTGCTTTTTAATGTGACATTTAGGAGGCATATGAATACGGTATGCAATTTCTGTTTATTTAACTGTAATCAAAATCCCGAATGCCTTTCAAATATTTGATGCCAGAAACCTCACAAACTTTAGCAAATCCAACAATTATTAGTTGATATTCAAAAGTATACTGATAAGCATCCAATATTGATCATACATTTTTCTTAAGCACCAAATCAGGTTGAACATTGTGATTGTCATTTCAGGCACTCATTGTCCTCACCTTTCTCTCTGGGATTCAGTCCAGCTCCGAAGCTCTTTGTGACTCTAGTGGAGGCTGGAACTCCCAAGACAGCGCCTCCTCCCTCCGAGCGGTGAGCTCTGTGAGTTATTCGCTCTGAATAATGTGATGCATCTGTGTTCTCTTCAATGTTCTCATTTTCAGCTCCCTCAAGCTCCACCTCCTCAATGTTCTCCTCCTCAACCTTCTCATAATTATCATCTACCATCATGTTCTCATTTTCAACTTCATCCACGTTCTCTTTCTCAATTTCCTCCATGTTCTCAACCTCAACTTCCTCCACGTCCCCAGCCTCAACTTCCTTCAAGTCCTCAGTCTCATCTTCCTCAACGTTCTCAGTCTCAACTTCCTCCACGTGCCCAGCCTCAACTTCCTCAACGTTCTCAGTCTCAACTTCCTCCACGTCCCCACCCTCAACTTCCTCCACTTTCTCAGTCTCAACTTCCACAACGTTCTCAGTCTCAACTTCCACAACGTTCTCGGTCTCAACTTCCACAACGTTCTCAGTCTCAACTTCCACAACGTTCTCAGTCTCAACTTCCACAACGTTCTCAGTCTCAACTTCCACAACGTTCTCATCATCATCTTCCTCCACATCCCCAGCCTCAACTTCCTCCACGTTCTCATCATCATCTTCCTCCACATCCCCAGCCTCAACTTCCTCCACGTTCTCATCATCATCTTCCTCCACATCCCCAGCCTCAACTTCCTCCACGTTCTCATCATCATCTTCCTCCACGTTCTCGGTCTCAACTTCCACAACGTTCTCAGTCTCAACTTCCAAAATGTATTCCCGATCTTGTAGCTCCACATCCTGAGAATCAGGAAGCGATTCTGTCATCGGCTGCGTCGGAGCAAGTGCGATATCATCTACAGGACTCAAAACCACATCATCTGCGGCTTCTTGGGATGCAGGCAACACTTCTTCCTCTTCCTGTGATGGTCCTACTGTGTCGTCTCTTTTTTTCGGGTGGGCGTAAAGCTCTGTGACATCATTGAGGCCAAGCGTGAACTTCTGCCATAAAGAATCTTCCAGAGTTTTTCCATCCTGAACCACAGAGTGATCTAAAGGAGATACAGACCTAATAAGACGAATGCATAATTTTGGACTTAGTGTATATTAGGGCTTTACGATTTTAGGGGGTTAAATCTAATTGTGATTTTTATGATAAAACTTGCTATTGTAATTTAAAATTACAAAGCATTTTTTGTTTGTTTGTAGGGCTGCACAATTTGGCCAAAAGTTGTGAAATATATATATATATCAATATGGCTACAACAATAGTAATTATGCAACAGTATTTTTACAACAACAAAATAAGAAATATTACTATTAAAATATTTCACTGTTAAATAAAAAGATTATTTAAAAACAAATTATATAAATAATAATTATATTTTACAGTACAACTGTAAAATTCCAACACTTTAGAAATATTTACGGCTTTTTTAATTCATTTTCAAATACTAATGCTGCATTCACGCTAAAAGTTTGTTAGCGGCAAGAAAATGTATTCGTTGTTTACAACATGGAGCAACATCTGTCAATGTCATTCACAAACGTTACTAGGCAACCAGTGGTGGGAATGCTGGCGACATGCAGTGATAAAGTCGGTAATGTGAATGCAGCTTAATCCAGCAATAATCCTTTAATTTCGGCAGAAAACTGCAAGAGTCCATAAAGCATCTTTTGGTGACAACTGCGGCTTTATAAGTGCTTCTCATTGGGAAGATTGCATTCGCAAATGTGCATTATAAGTGACCCGAAATCAGCAGATCCAGAGTTGGACTTCGTGTAGAGCAGCATATAATGCTACCCGAGCCTTTCTAAGTCATTAAAGAACACTGCATCATGAACTGCTCTTATTTAAACGAATGCTTCACTCTGAAACATGCAGCACATATATTTAAATTGCAGCCGTTGTGATTTGATAATTACATTAAGCTGTATCACGATTTTGGTTTTATTTTGTTTCTTCGTGCAGCCCTAGTGTATATTAACCTTGGTTAGGGCCCTGCTCCAAGCATCTTTGAACAGCCTCGTCAAACGCATCCACAGACGGCAGCTTCCGATTGGACACCTTCCGCTGGAGCCCCGCCCTCTCTATGCGCTTATCCACAAATGGGGTCTTTAAGGTCAGGTTCAGCCCACTGACAGAAAACAAAACTTGAATGAATCGCATTTAAAATGCTTCAATCATCTCTTGCATCTACAATTCAATTTTAAACATGTAGTTCTCATACTGTTCTTAAAGAGTTAGTTCAGCCAAAAATGAAAATTCTTTCATTAATTACTCACCCTCATGTCATTGGACACCCGAAACACCTTCATTCATCTTCGGAACAGAAATGAAGATATTTTTGTTGAAAGCTGGTGGCTGAGAAAGGCTTCAGATAGGCCTCCATTGGCATTCAGTACATTCCCACTGACCCACTCACAAGACCCATAAAGGCACTAAAAACATCGTTACAAAGTCCATCTCACTACAGTGGCTGTACAATAATTTTACAATCCGACGAAAATAGTTATTGTTCGCACAAAAATCTAAATAATGACTTTATCCACTAAGTTATTGATGTGAACACGACGCATACGCGAGAATATGACGCAGCTCCACCGTTCAATACATGACCCGGAAGAGGAGGAGCGGCGCTATCGCCTGAGTTCACGTCAGAGACCTACACGGAAGACAATATCTTGGCGGATAAAGTCATTATTTAGATTTTTTTTGCGCACAAAAACTATTCTCGTCGCTTCGTAAAATTATTGTACAGCCACTGTATGAAGTCTTTAGTGCCTTTTATAGATCTTGTGAGTGGGTCAGTGGGAATGCACTGAATGCCAATGGAGGCCTATCTGAAGCCTTTCTCAGCCATCAGCTTTCAACAAAAATATCTTCAGTTGTGTTCTGAAGATGAACAAAGGTCTTATGGGTGTCCAACGACATGAGGGTGATTAATTAATGACATAATTTTCATTTTTGGGTGAACTAACCCTTTAATTAAAGGGATAGTTATTGATGGATGACTTGAGGGCGAGTACATTATGGGGTAATTTTCACTTTTTGGTGAACTATCCCTTAAGGTTAATAACAAGTTAGCAATTTTATTTACTTTCCCTTGCCAGTTTTAGTGACCAGGCCAGTCTGTTGGAAAATATTAGACAAAGCATTTACCTCTTTGAGCCAGCGGACGAATCAAAATCCTGAGATGCATCGGATTTCTCTTGAGGGCCACCACCTCTGTGAGAGACATGCGAGACGTCCTCTGTGTTGTCTGAGAAAGTAGTAAAAGGTTAGATGGTGCTTTATCTGAGATGGTCTTGTGACAAATTAAAATAATGTGCCGATATTCCACTGTATTATGCAGCACGCATGTATGTTTTCAATTCCAAACACAGTCCTGCTAACAAAATCAAAGGAAACGGGTGAAGCACCTGGCAGTTGATCGAACTGTCTCTCAAACGCAGACACACTGAAGGCGCGCTGTGTTTTCCTGCGGCTCAGTCCTCTGACCACATGCGTCAGGGGTTCAGTGTTCAGAGTCAGATCAGACAGCTCCACTCCAGACAGCCCTTCACTGAGGCAAACACAGACACATGAACACAACATGTAGAGAACTACATGTACATGAGACTGAAGATGGACTAACGTTCTCTCTCCGGCACTGGACACACTCGACTCGGCTGGGTTCAGTTCTGCTTCTTGCAGCGCAGGCTGACCTGACATCAGAAGTGACGCTTCAGTTTCTGAAACACACATGGGTGAAACATCAAATTTTCTGACAACTGCTAATGCAAACATTTGGACTGGGGGAATGTATATGTAAGAGTAATTATTGGAAAGAAGATTTTGTAAAAAATCATTATTCACATTAATAAATAATAACGTCGTCATCTGATTATTTAGGTATTCGGTCATTTTAATTTTTTATTATTATGCATTTTATTTATAGACGCATTTCTTGACATGTAAGATCACCTAACATCATTAACAGACAATCACAATAGTTAAAATAAAAAAATAAGAACAATGAAAAACAATACCATTTAAAAGCAGTTGTGGTCAGAGGGAATAAGCAATTCTAAACATTGATTTATATTTTGGGTATAGTTAAAGGAACTGTATGTAAGAAATATATTTCAATTAATCATAAGATGGTCCTGATATGTCACTAGACATGAAGAAATGGCTTTTCCATGTTTGAAAAAAAAAAATCTAATACAAATTCCCTGATATTTTTCAAAATCTCTCTTCATTAAGAGTGTTCCTTGTCATTTATCAGCTCGTCCCTGAATCCTTGGCGGAGAGTTTGCACTCACCCATCTGAATGATCCCCCTGAGCAGACCACGAGTCGTCATGTCCTCGTCATACAGTGGGGACGGGGCCGCGACAGGAGGGTCCGTCTTTGGCGCCATTGACCTCGGCCGTTTAGGTGAAGGGAGGGGTGACAGAGAGGCACTCTGAAAAGAAAAAAAGTAAGTTATTAAGGACGTGATTATATAGAGTATGCAATTGTATATATAATAATGTATTAAACGCCACACATACCTCATGGAGCTTCTTTTTGAGTCTGTGACGTAAGGCAGATCCAGGACTCTCCAGACCAGGGGTGTTTTTCATCCTCATGCTCCGCCGTACATTGGTTGAACTAACAAACATACCAAACATTTAAAAGCAATACACAAAAAATACAGAAATTTATACATATACGTGTGTGTGTGTGTGTGTGTGTATGTATGCATGTATATATTAGTGCTAGGCAATCGATTAATTGTATCCAAAATAAAAGTTTGTTTGCATAATGTGTGTGCTGTGTATAATTATGTATATAAATACACACTCCTTCATGTATACATTTAAGAAAGATGTGCATGTATATACTGCATATATTAATATAATGTTATATATATATCAGAAAAAGTTACTAACGTTAGTCTAAGGTTTCATTGTTGACTGTAATATAATTCATAATGTCATCATTTTAAAACGTAATGCTAAATAGAAAATGATTACAGACTTAACCTACAACCGGTAACTTATAGATAGTATAACTTTCACTTTATATAATTTTTGTATTTAGTCGTTAACGTTACGCAAATAACTTCTCATATTGATATAACAACTGTCTGCTTATAAAATGCATATATGTGCATACACCATTTGCATAAACTGATTTAAAAGCCAGCAAACACATGTAAACTTAGGCTGGTCGTTTTATAGGTTTATTAAATGTAGTGACATTTGAAATAAATGTAACGTTAACTTAACGTTACCTTCTGGTTACAGGAGATCTGGGTAACTCTGTGTGCAGGACTCTCCTCAACAAAACCCGAGCAGATATGTCCTCTTCTGTTGAATCCATCGTTTCTTGTCGTAGTTTATAACAAAATGAAATATTCCCAAAAGCTAAAAACCCTAAACAATATATGACTGAATTGAAACAACAAAGAACAACATCGCCGACACACACACGTCCGAGTTTTGAAATGGTAGTCACACTCCCGCCCGTTCGTTCAAGTGAATTCTCGCGATATTTTGGCGGTGTGGTTTACAGCAGCACTGTAGCAGTTCATCCTCAAGGGGGCGCACGAAGCACGACAACGGCTCAGAGAAACCTGAATTATGGCATTGAGCTGCAGAGACAGTGAGTGCATTCCCAACATAGGTTACATATTTTCAATAATGTATATACAATGATTTTAAAATAATTTTTCAATGAAACAACTGTAATGAGTCACTAGGTGACAGAGCTATAGTTTTGTGTATTTGCACCTTAATAATCACAACGAGGACGTTTAACAGCACTGAATGCAACATATAAAAGTTCAGTTATACATAAGATAAATATGTTTACAACCACCATACCCTCATAAGTCCCGGGTAAACAAAGTCTTTTGAATTTAGTATTTTTTTCATGTCATTACAGAGCATTAAAAAACAATTTGATTTAAAAAATATATATGATTTATTAATATATACCCTTTTACTTTATGCAACATGCATGTGGGTAAAATGCCATACATGCCATACATTCAATGCAATATATTGCTATCTATACACTGGATCTAATTTAAAAGTAATGTAATAATGGGAGTAATAGTTGGCAACATTTTCATAATAATATCTCATATTTTATGGGAACATTGATATGTAATTTATTTCCTTATTCACTTGTTGTCTCCCAAAATGCCTGATAAACATGCTCCTCTGTTGAGGACATGTATAAAAAGCAATGTCCTGTTTTGTAACAGAAAGTCACATTTTGATTAGAAACTCCATAACATATTCCTGAGATGTTGTTGTCCTTGTGAAACCTCAAAACAAATGGTAACTCTGAAAAGCCATAATGTGCTCTTTGCAGTACATCCAGGGACATGTATGGTGTCAGAGAAATTCACTAAAATGTAATGTCCGAGGACAGTGGCACCCAGAGGATACCTAACCCAACAGACGATGTCCTGTTTTGGATTTTTGGAATTATATTTAATTCTAAATGGCATTCTATGTTTAAGAAGTTACATAATGCCTTTTCAACTTTAGATTTAAGAGAGTCCTAGAGTGCAACATATTTTTCTGGTTGAACACAAGATTGATTTATGAAAAACGAAAAGGTTTGTTGAAAAATGCCCAGCGCAAATATTAAGTCAATTTATTTACACACAAGCCAACATATATTTATAATAGCCTCACGAATGCATAAGAAGCATTGAATATTCATTATTTAATTTTATAGAACAGAAGAATATAATTGCTTCTAATATAACATTGTATTAACTCGTTAATCATCAGATTAATCACCGAGAGAGCAGCGTAGTTTTGTGCTTGTGTTTTGCATCATACACTGCGCAAAAATCCAAGAAGTCCTCGCTGCAGCCTGAAGCACGATGACGTACTGGATCAGATCCAACGCGTACTGGACGCGCATGCGCGGGGGTTTCATTCACAATTCGATGACGTCATACACGCATGCGCAGTAGAGTTTTGGGGACATCATTGAATGCACAGGAGAGTTTTGCTGGATAGATACTCAAACGGCTCGCGCAAAAATAATGATTAATAACATGCTCATCAGGACACACGTTTTGCATTTTCCCTTGAATGTGTAGGCTACTGGTATTTTGCATTTTCCCTTGAATGTGTAGGCTACTGGTATTTTAAGCTCTTTACAGATCGTGTTGTATTGTACCTTGAGGATTAAAATTACAGAGACAATTACTTGACTCATTTTTCCTTCCACTCAACAGCAAGTATGATCAGAATATAAAATTGTAACTGTTTTGCATGCATGTACAGCGAAACTATGTAATTTATGCATCACATTTATGAAAAGATAATTTATTCATCAATAATTACTTAATACTATTTATCAGTAATACAACTACACAATAGAACATCATCTATATACAATATTGATCATACATGTCAAGACTAGCGCATACGCATTATAAATTAACCCAGAGATCGGAATGAACGACGTTGCCATAACGATCCACCATCCAGTACGTATTGGATCTGATCCAGCAACGTCATCGTGCTACAGGCTGCAGCGAGGGGTGTCTCCAAAAATGAGGCAAAAGCAGTACAAAAAAAACTTGGTTAGAGATGCCACGAAGTAGGTGGCAATGCCTTAACCATATGTGTGTTGAAGGCCACTAGGACCTCTTCCATCCTTGTCAAGGGGAGTGCTAACCTTCTCTCCTTTCATACAACACGTCTGATGACGCAGAGTCTCATGCAATATATAGGGCAATTTCTGCCTGAAATTCACAACGACGGTGACCTTTTACAAAATGAAAACCTTGTTACCATACGTTATATATCAAATATTTTTGTGTTTACATGTTAACAAAAACACAACACGCTTATTAAACGGATTAATAAACCTGATTTATGCTTTAAAAAGTGTTTTGTGCTATCATTTGGCGCCTTGCAGAACTTCCTAATTTGCATGTCGCACATGTCCGACCAATCACAACGACGTAGGAGCGAACGTCATAGACTAATACACAGGAAGTAAACACAAGCCCACGCGGGAGCACCAAAATGGAGTTTGTGTAGTAACGTTAGCTGAACCGTTTTTTCTCTCATACATTTTCCTGAAAATAAACGGTTCTCTTTTTGCGTTCTGAAGGATTCTGCAACGTCTTTAAAAGCTTGAGTAGAGAATATTTACCTTCTATTAGACCGTTTGAACTAACTGAGTAACGTTACGTGTATTGAAACATACATGCAAGGAATGGCGGAAAGTGTGAAGCGTGTGCATGATTATGATAAACCCAATCCTGGAGAGGATTTAAGTATGGCTTGTTTACCACTAACCCAGACTAACAGCCCTCTTTCAAAAACCAGGCGGCAGGTATCTGAGCCCACAAAAGCGGATATATTGAAGGCGATCGAGAGTTTGGGGGAAAAGGTGGATGATATCATGAAGAAGCTACTGGAAATTGAAAGGTCTGTTACGTCTACTTCGACCCTGCTATCCGACCTAGTCACCAAAGTTGATTCAGTTACAGATAATACTGAGAGAGCTGTAGCTAAAACCGACGAGCTGGGTGTTCAAGTAGCGGCTGTGGTCTCCGAAAACAAGCAACTCTGGGGGAAACTCGACGAACTGGATGACGCATATAAACGACGGTGGAATTTAAAAATGTCTGGTATTCCCGAGGAGGCAGGGGAAAATGTGAAAATGATTGCAATGGATCTTTTCTCTGAAGTCTCGCCTGGATTGAGAGATGTTCTTCACACGTCCATTGATGCTGCACGCAGAATCGGTCCGAGGCGGATCATTGTGCAGTTTTTCTCACGCACTCATCGGAATCGCATCTGGTTGGACGCGAAAAACACTGAAATCCTCAAACAGAAAGGCATTAAAATAACGAGATCTGACACAACGGAATGAACTGTGACCGCTGGTCAAAGTCAAGCCAGGAGAGATGGAAAACGAGCTGGGAGCAAGTGATCATTTGCCATTATTGATGGAAAGACGATAATATAACTTAGTGAATCATGTTAACCTTTGCGCTTTTATCCTTTTTGAGGATTAAAAAAGTGTCATTAAACTTTATCTTTAAGCATGGCTGTAACCTTTTTGCAAAGATGGTGTCCTTTTTGTTCTGACATGTCATTTGTTGAATGCATTGGTTCTTTTATAGGTTTTGATACTTAAAGGGTCCAAGATGTATATGACTTTTTTTTCCACAGCCAAACACAATCAGTTATATAAAAAAATATATATCCTGGCTTATAATGGGAGTAAATGGTAACTTAGATTTTGAAGCCCAAAAAAGCGCATCCATCCATCACAGAAGTAATCCATATGACTGGGAGGTTAATAAAGACCTTCTGAAGCAAATCAATGCGTTTTTTGTAAAAAAAAAAAAAATCCATATTTATAACTTTATAAACTATTATTACTGGCTACAGGTAATGGCTGTACGCGAGTCTAGTCCTGGTGGAAGAGTGACCTCTGACCTGACGCATTGACAAACACAATAGCACAGAGGATAGAGCACAACTAAACACCGCTCATGAATTAGACATTTAAAACAAGAATCTTTAAAGAGAAATGTGGGAGGAGCTTGATTTTGTTTCCCAGCGCTATTTGTTTGAATTGCGAGAGGTCTCTACTTTCACCTAAGCTTACACTTTGCCTAAATCATGCGTCGGGTCAAAGGTCACTCTTCGGCAGGAGCTAGACTGACATACAGCCATTACCAGAAGCCTGTGATTACAGAGCCAGGATATTTTTCATAGAACTGATTGTGTTTGGCCAAAAAGGTAAATGGCATAATTTTCATTTTGGGTGACGTACCCCTTTAAGGCTGCATTGAGATGGATGTTAATAGACTTCTTTTAGTTATAAATTAATTTTGTACCTGCTTGTCTTTGCTGGGTGCTTACTTACATCCATGGAAATAGTACTCCTTAATTCACATAGTTTAAAAAATAATAATAAAAGCCAAATTTCATTGATTCACTTTTTTTGTTGAAATATTCATGGTTTCTTTTTGAGGGACACTGAATGATACTTTCTACTTTATTGTAACTTAAGAAAGTGTTCTTTAAAAAAAAAAAATATATATATATATATATATATATATATATATATATATATATATATATATATATTACATATTGCTATACACGGTAACAATCATTACAAGCATATTATTTGGTTTTATGTTTGAGTTATGCTTTAAAAAACTCACTTTCTCTTATGCATATTGACCAATCATAACAATGCAAGAACATACTTCAGACTCTTGCCCAGGAAGTAAACAAAATATAATTTTGTATTTTACTACATAATTACAAGTATGCTTTCATTTATTTACATATTTAATATTCATATAAAGATTTCTTTAAGCCTTTTTAGGAAACTTGAATAATTTGTATTTATATTACATTTTAAGATAACTATTTAAATAAATACATATTTTGTAATAAATAAATATTTGTATTAATAATAGGTGTTTATAAAGTTAAAATGAATGTAAATGTGTAATAATTAATAATTACTCTACATTATATCCAGCCCTGATTAATTGATCTGCCACTGATTTGTGTAAAAATGCAAACACACATTTTTTTCATTATATTAATGTGGACATTGCAGACTTCCACTGAGAATATGATCTGTGGCTTAATCCAAGCCTATCCCTACCCATCACAAAAACATGTGCATAAAAAGCATGTTTTGGATGATTTATAAGACTTAGTGAGAAGGAGCAGTAAAATGTCCTCATTAGTCGGTTGTCATCATATTTCACTGTATAAGTGAGGACATTTGGCTCTCGCATGTATAGCCAAACACACGCAGATCCACAGAGACAATAATTCTTAGATTCTTTTCCCCTCTATTCTTTAATTGGCACAGTTAACACATACAAATAATTCAGTGCTCCAAAACACAAGCAAAACAAATAAAACACAAAGAAAAAAAAGTGCAAAACAAACATTTGGCAGACCCCACCAAACGAGACAAAAAATAAAATGTTTATTTATTTATTTTTTATTTATTCATTTAGCAAAGCAGAGAAAAGAAACTGGGATGTTTTTATTAATCAAAATTTAAAAATAGACTCTTACCATGGATTGGTAGCTCACTCTTATTTATAGACTTATAGTACGTATAGATATACATATATATATATTTTAATATTTAAAATTTTCTGATTTGGGAATGGTGTTTTGAAGCCCAAACAGAGCAAGTAAGGGCCGAGGGCAAATGATTCTTATCACCGATAGGCCAGATAAGACAGCTGTGTGTGTATACCTCATGTGGTGACAGCCGACAGTAGTCATGCTGCGAAGGCTGAAATGTTAACGTTGTTTTGTTCTCAAAAGAGAAACAGAGCACTTGAGACAGTGTGTATGTTCGGAAGACAGACGTAATGATGCTTTCCTCTTTAAGATGTTCTCCGTGTTTCCAAACCTTCTCTAATCGATTACACATTCTCATATTTATAGGTTCATCAACAGCGAGTCAGTCAGTTATTAGGAGATGCTGTTCAATTCATTCAACATAAAATATCATAATTCATCAATAAGCGCTTTATTAAACATAAAAAAGCATTCAGCATTAAATAGCAGATTTGTGGCATGTGCGAATTCTTATTTCCATGATGCTGCCTGTAGAGACGAGGATGCTTTAGGCTGCAAACTTACTCAAGAATCAAAAGAAAATCAAAAAATTAAAACATCTAAAACCTCTCCTGGACCCAAAATCACTGTGTGAGAGAATGTAAAAAAATATATATAAAAAGAAAAGTTAAAATTGTTATGTGCCTCAGGGATGGTGAGTAGTCAGTGGAAGATGGTGAAATGACAAAATATGATCTCTTCACAAAAAAGCAAACTCCCCTTCGTCAAACCACAGTGATTAGCCTACATTAAAAAGAATTAAAAACCTCGAGCATGGAGTCCATTCTTACAAACGCCAAACACAGATCACATGATGCATGTTAAATGTCTGGTTAACCTGTACATTTGGCTCAGAGTACTTAAACCCTTACATATATATACCTTTTAGCCAAGGTAAATGAAACCGGCAGTGAGGTTTCAGTATTCTCGGCTGGGTTCTTCACAGGGTAAAACCATGAAGACATGAACAAAACAGCTGTCACAATAAATACATACCCATATCAACAGCACATTAGCGTATTCGCGTGTGTAAATATAGCCCCTCCCCTGATGGACAACAAAATGACGACTGGACGGTTAAGGTAAAGCAGGAAGTCATCAAAAAAATGAAAATGTGAATCACTGAAGGGACGTTAGATAAAAATGAGTTAGATGGCAGACAGACAGAGTATTAGTAATTGCACTGGAAGGGCGGAGACAGAGGAGGTGCCAGGGCAAGCAGACATGCTATTGGCCGGTGAAGCCCCGCCCCTGACGTGTGCCCAGCAGCTGTTATCTTTGGGAGGTGGAGTCAAAGGGTCTAAAGGGGTGTGGCCTGACAAAGGAGACGGAATGAGTGACATCATGAGGAATTCGAATGCTGCGTTCCGTTCAACTCGGCAAAAATTCCAGCTTGAAAGAAGGACACAAAGACAAGTCACATCATACAAATGAAGCGGACGTGGTTAATGTTAAACAAAAGCTCTGAAGCAAATCAAATACAAAGTTTTTCCCTATGTTATATGTTTTTAGCCGTGTAAAACACGATAATGTATAAACCTGTAAAACGTGCTTGCTTTGCCATTTTTGTTTCTTTATACACTACCGGCCAAACATTTGGAGAAATTATGAATTTTAAATATTTTTGAAAGTCTGCTCACTTCAGCAGCATTTATTTGATAAGAAATACAATGAAACAGTAATATTGTGTCACATGATCCATGATTTGAATATGCTGATTCGTTGCTCAAGAAACATTTCTGATTATTATCAATGTAGAAAACAGCTGTGCTGCTTAATATTTTTCAAAGTGTGACACATTAAGGTAAGTAAGTTTAAAAAAGAATAATACTTTTATTCAGCAAGGATGCATTAAATAAAAACCGGTGAGAGTAAAGACATGTATAATGTTAAAGAAGATTTGTTTCTTTCTAAAAATCTTGAACAAAATGTATCAGTTTCCACAAAAATATTAATTAGAATGATTTCTGAAGGATCATGTGACACTGAAGACTGGAGTAATGATGCTGGAAATTCAGCTTTGATCACAGGAATAAATTACACTTCAAAATATATCATGATAGAAAGCAATTATTTTAATTTGCAATACTATTTCCTAAAATTACTGTATTTTTGGTCAAATAAATGCAGGCTTGGTGAGCAGAAGAGACTCAAAAACATTTTTAAAAAAAATCATAATTATTCCAAACTGTTCCAGATGTCAAGTTGGAACACGGACGGAACGCAGCACTGATGTGGTACCGCAAAACTCAGCTCCTTTTACGCACCACGTTCAGGATAGGTCGGGGAATCGGAAGCAAGACCGTTTCAAGCTGTTAAAGACGATACCACACACACACACACACACACACACTCATTCGCACCAAGCTGAAAGAAACGTTAGCGCCGTTCAGCAGCGATGAAGAGCCGTAAAGCAAAATGATATACGTAGATCACATTCCCCTCATTATAAAAGAACAGACAGGTAATAAATCTAAAAGTCATAATATTTCTCTGATTTCCTGTTAAAGTTCCTCTCTACAGCAGGAGAATTTAGGCGGACAGGTCTCTATAGCCTCTTCCTCTCGCTTCTTTCACTGTTCCTCTCTTTATTTTGTGTCTGTCTCTCATCTGTCTCACTCTAGGGCTGTTCATGGAGTGTAGGCTGTAGTTTTCCCCACATGTGGCTGCTGTTTGCCCTGCACCACTGAGTCCTCCTTCCATACTTTACGAATCTGCAGTCATACAAACAAACAAACATATGAAAAACAAAAGAAAAGACATGTTAGACTTGAAGTGATGGATTCATGCCCCCAATGAATGGCTTTTCACACTATACTTAAAGATTCACCCAAAAATGAAAATAATGTCATCATTTACTCAGCCGCGAATTGTTCCACACCTGTATGAGTTTTTTAGTTATTTTTCTTAGATAATTTGAAGAATTTTGGTAACCAAACAGTTGCTGGTCCCCATTGACTTCCATAATATAAAAAGAAAAATACTATGGAAGTCAATGGGGAGCAGATGGTCTTCATTTACGTTCGGCAGAACAAATAATCTCGTACAGGTTTAGAACAAGTTGAGGTGAGTAAATTAAGACTAACTTTTTTGGGTGAACTATCCTTTTAATCCTGAGTTATCTACTTTTTTATTTTTAGGTCATTTTTATCCATGGGTTAAGCAATATTGCATGCTTTAGTGTTGTTTTAGTATTATTTATTGTTTCATTTAATATTTATATTCGATTTTATATTAGGTGTATTACTTGAAAATCATTTTTAAAGTGCCCCATTATGCTTTTTCAAATATTACAAAATTTAAGAGATGAAAGTATAGATAAATGTAGTTATTGTCTCCTAAAAGAAAGAATCGATTCTGAAGTGCTGAAACGTGTCGTCAGTAATTCCAGTCTCACTTCCTGTTACATACATAACAATCTACATAATGCTATGGTCTTCATTGTCTGCTGCGAACAGTGTCTACTTTGACCCTCAAACACTGTAGTTGTAGCTGAGACTGGAAGAGTTTGTTTCGTGTTGTCGACATGTAGAGAAGATACGGTTTTCTGTGCTGTGAAAGCAAGTCCACTTTGCATGCATTTCAAAAGGATGAGGACTCAGACTAAAATGATAGGTAAAGCCAATGCCATTGTCACCGTTTAAATCACTGTTTCAAGTGCTTAAGTTAAGATATGGTAATGGGCATTTTGTTTCTGACACAAGCTGTAAGTTTGACTAATCACAACAGACTGAGGCATCTGACCAATCAGAGCAGAGTAGACCAATCACAACAGACTGAGGCATCTGATCAATCAGAGCAGAGTAGACCAATCACAACAGACTGAGGCATCTGACCAATCAGAGCAGAGTAGACCAATCACAACAGACTGAGGCATCTGACCAATCAGAGCAGAGTAGACCAATCACAACAGACTGAGGCATCTGACCAATCAGAGCAGAGTAGAGTTCTTTGTTCTTTTCTCAGAGAAAAGCTTAACTCCAAGTCTTCCAGAGTCGCGGTCAAAGCTGATTCGAAAGACCGCCGTTCGCCAGTTTCTGTGTTTACTAGAAGTAACGCAAACGCAACTCGGCCGCCGTCATTATGGCCCCGCCCACCAACTCTATACACGATTGTGATTGGCCCAGCAAGAGTTTGGTGTTTACAGCTCAGAAGGGTATTGAGAGTTGCTAGACGACACTCGCGGGCAGATTAGATTTGCTGCCACTAGGGTGCGTCTAGATTTCTAGGCTACTGATTTTATGCTTGCAAGTTTAAAACCAACTGTACACAGTGATTAACCCAGGATAAACTAACATCATAAGGTAATCCAAGGTTAAAAATGACCACTATTACAAGAGTGAAAAGCCAATTTGAATGCACCAACACACACACATATGACATTTTATGTATATGCTTATATGAGCTGTACATTTACTAAATGGGCTGGAAAATGACAATATAAACATGTAGGATTGTGTAACATGATTTATAATGTGCATGAATTGTTGGCAAGAGTAATTACATTTTCTTGGTTGAAATGTGGCCTGAAACACTCAAACATGTATTAATGTAGAGGACTGGCAAAACTCAGTCAAAGCAGCAGGTTTGCAGAAACAGAGCACTCAGATGAAGATCAGTACGTTTATATCAATAGTTAGATCAGCATGTACGTTTTACCTCTGTTGGTTTGTGAACTGTTTTTTCTCTGTGTGTGTGTGTGTGTGTGTGCACATCATTTTGCACTTTGACACTTAAAAGATGACATACGGTAAGTAGGTTCATGCTTGTTTAAACTGAAATAAAAGTCAGACTTCAACACTTCATTTTGAGGAAATCACACTCGTGCAGTATTAAACTCAAACTGTTTCAAATGTCTAAGGTTTTCAAATGCAATTTTTGAGGCATCTTAAAAAGGAATAGGAATCAGCTTGATTCAAGATCTCTTCATACACATACACACACAGTTAATGCACTCAACTAGCACTCCGTCTCACCCTCAGAAAGATAAACCCTTCTCCAGGAAAACAGCTCTGTGAGGAAACATTCAGAAACGTTTCATACGTCACATTTCACAGCGCTCAGTCAGGAATAAAGATCAGGAGCACCAAACATGATTGTGTCGTCGTGATTTAAAGGATCATGATTCTTGAATGAATATTGTGATTTTACTCATTTAAAAATGATCAACACCATCATATTGTTCCAAACCTGTATGAGTTTCTTTCTTCAGTTTCATCTCTTTAAATGGTTGCATTGTAAACTTCCATGTATCATAAGGTTTTTCCAGTGTTATTTCTTCTTGTTATGAAAATCTATATCAACAATACATTGTAAAATGTTTTATTTTTTATCTTAAAGGTTAGTGAAGTCTTACTACTTCAAAATGTCATGTTTAATTCAGGGTTACAGTACTTAGCAGTGTCTGAGTAAAACTGTTTCTACACAAATTTTGTCCAGTGTATGTATTAAGATTGAACACAATCTGAACAAATAATACAGCTAAAGCTCCATAACGGCAGTCTCTATCTAATACGTATTAGCAAAGGATGTGCTTTTCACAAATATATTCAAAGGCATGACGATGAATTTTTTATGCTACCTGTAAGCTGTTTATTATTACTAGAGCTTGAGCCGATGTCAATGTGTACTGATCTTTTTTGGGGGGAAAACAGCATAGTTACACACAGAATGTGTTTTGCAGGTCAGTGGAGTGGGAAAAACAAGGTCTAGAGATGTGTTCTTTAAAAGTTGAACTTATTTAAACCTGAGCGCCATGTGTTTTAGAATGCCGTGTCATGCGCTAGACGTCGGTCTGGTGCGTTTTACATTGAAAAAGTAAAGCAGTGGAATGGGAAAACATGTGCTGTGTGAACGGTCCCTAGATTGATATTTTCTTCCATGATCTAGGCTGGACCTTAAGTCAATTTATAATTACTTTATATATGAAAACAGTACAAAAATGTGTATTGTGTTGTGTATGTGTTGGATTTTATTGGAGTGATCTAACATGCACTGCTATTCAAAACAACAAGATACTACCGCCATATTAAACTATGGTGGACTAATATCTAAAACCATCATGTGTTAATATTCATACAGTAATAGAGCTGCACGATTCTGGAAAAATTGACAATCATGATTTTGTTTTTGTTTCAAACAGAGACCACGATTCTCCCACGATTCTGAACAGACAACTAAACAAAATAAGCTGTAATTTACTAATTGATAATAATTCCTCCAGTCTATTTAGAATGTTTAATTAACCTGAATTAATTATTTTAAAAATAGAGTTGAATGAATGATTCAATGACTCACTCATAATTACTTCACTTGTTTCATTACTGGATAAATTAGCATTTTTGAATGAATCTCTCATTATTAATTCACTTGTTTCATCACTGGATGAATCAGCACTTTTTGAATAAATATATTAAGTGAATGATTCAATGACTCACTCATAATTACTTCACTTGTTTCATTACTGGATGAATCAGCATTTTTTTAACGAATCTCGAGTGAATGATTCAATGACTCACTAATAAATACTTCACATGTTTCATTACTGGATGAATCTAGCCTGGATGCCAACACTCAGGAAAACCACAGACTTGGCAACACAGTGCAGTTACGCACTGTTACGTTATATGTCACTCCATTGCTCTGATTGGTTGTAGCTCTATCCAATTGATGTCTTTCCTGGTTCGGTTGAAACACGCCCCATAATTACAGCCCAATGGAGCAGTTTCAGACTCATATTCGGACTACAATTGAGTATGACGACGTCAGGCTAGGATGAATCAGCATTTTTGAAATCTTGAATGAATGATTAAATTGATACATTTGTTTAAAAGTCTTGTCACCACCTACTGCTGTAATGATGTAATTGATAAATTTAGCTGAAGTGTCAAGGTACTCTCAAAAGGTGATTTGCTCTATTATGATCGCTACTGTGAATGTCAGTGTTTATATCCAAACTATAATCTTTTATCCTAGTACTTCTGTGATAATATGAATATTTGTAAACGATATTGAAAAGACTGATTGTGAAGCTGCTTCATACTCAAACCAGTCGTTGTCATTAAGGAGTGAGGTCGCGTGGGTGTCTGAATCGAGATCGCAATCTTTTAACGATTAATCGTGCAGCTCTATACAGTACAATCATTTAGTCATTCAGTTTCAAAAAAGTCTGTCCGCATTAACAAAAACAGTCATTCTTGGTTTGGAGAGAGTCAGGATCAAACACACACCCTAGATGTCCCCTTAAGTGTTCATATACACAAACATGTGACTCATGAGATCAGAGGACATAAAGCTCTCGGTCATATGTAGGTTATGGCACCTTTGGCGTTGGAGTCCAGAAAGACCTCGACGTAGGATGTGGGGACGTAACCCTCCTCTTCCTCGTTTCTTCTAACACGTGTCCATCCGTCACCTTTGTCTTCCTCTATTACATACAAGAGCTCACCCTCCGTTACGGCGAGGGTGCCTTCATTATGACCTACAGAGAAAAGTGATGGGAAAATACATATATATATATATCTCAAGTCTTTTACTCAGCAAGGATTTATTAAATTGATCAAAAGTGACGGTAAGGACATCTGCATTGTTACCAAATATTTCTGTTTTAAATGAATGCTGTTTTTTTAAACTTTCTGTCAAATAATCCTGGGCATAACATGGATAATAATCAGAAATGTTAATCAGCATATTAGAATGATTTCTGAAGAATCATGTGACAATGAAGACCCGAGAAAAGATGCTGAAAATACAGCTTTGATCACAGAAACAAATGACTATTAAAAATATTTGACAGTATTACTTTTTTACTGTATTTATCATCAAATAAAGCAGACAACGGGGCAGCTCACTAGGTTTGAAGTGAAGCCTGTATTTTTGCTATACATTTTTTTAAATGCATTTATAGATGAAATACCTTCGAACGGGTAGAGGGCTTTGCATGTGCCGATGGTCGGTAGCATTTCTTCGTCTGCGTCATCAAATTCATCTCCAGACTCCGCTGTTGTTTCTGGTTGGACTTTACTCTGCACCTCAGAACTCTGTTCCTCTGTATAACTGCCATCCGGACTGCTCCATCACACACACGCACACAAACACACACACATAGACAATAACTATAGCAACTGCTTTGAAAGTATGTCCATATATATATATTTTTTTACACTCATGATGGACCAGGTTTCAAAAATGTCCTAAAAAATATTGTAAAACATCTTAAAACTGATGTGTAAAGACTGACATCAGTAGTTAAAGGGATAGTTCACCCAAAAATGTAATAAAAAAATGACAGAATTTTCATTTTTGTGTGAACTATCCCTTTAACAAGATTATTAACTAATTAACTAATGTCCTAATTAAACTAAAAATGTTAAAGTTGTCTATAAAAGCTACATGCAATGTGACAAGTTTCCAGATTCAAGTAATTGTTCTGACTTCAGTGAAAATAAATAAAAAGCTTTATTACTTCATGCTTTTAAACATTATATGTATATATATATATATATATATATATATATATATATATATATATATATATATATATATATATATATATATATATATAAACAAATTAATAACAACAATCATTATTCTTATTTTTTATTATTTCGGGTTTTATATAGCACAAAAAGTGTTTACAAAGTGCTTTATAGAAATCATGAATGTTATCGCATGCTTTAGTTTTTTTATTGCATTATTCTTGTAATTATCTTTATTCTTATTCACTTTTATTGTGATATTATTATTAGTATATTACTACAAATAATTATAAAGTATCTTATTATAATAATTATATATATATATATATATATATATATATATATATATATATATATATATATATATATATATATATATATATATATATATATATATATATATATAAAGCATATTATTAAAACAATGGTGATATTGTAATTAATACATATATATATATATATATATATTAATTATGAATAATAACAATAATTTTAATGTTAAAAGTGAATGAGATAAAAATATAATTCAAAGAGTAGCACAATAAAAACTATAAAAAAAATGTTTGCAGTATTATATTCTTTTTTTCAGTAAAATTATTGGTTAGTTTTTAAATTAAAGGGATAGTTCACCCAAACATGAAAGTTCTGTCATGATTTCCTCACCCTTGTGTTGTTTCAAACCTGTATGAGTTTCTTTCTTCTGCTGAACACAAAATAAAGTATTTCGAAAAATATGATGAATCAAAAAGTTGATAGGCCCCATTGACTTCCATAGTATGGAGAAAAACAATAGTCAATGGTGTCCATCAACTATTCTGTGTTCAACAGAAGACAGAAACTCATACAGGTCTGGAACAACATGAGGCTGAGGAAATCATGATCCTTTTCATTTTTGGGTGAACTATCCCTTTAAGTTAAAAACTAACCAATAATTAAAAAAAATCCATTGTGGGCGGAGCTTAGGTAGTCCTCACAAGTTCAGGTGCACGATGTGGGTGTGTATGTGTGTGTGAGCGTGTACCTCTCTCTATCCTGTGCGCAGTTGTTGTTGTTAGTGGGTGGCGGGCTGTTTTGCGTCTCGTATAGGACACTTGTCCGCCGTGGTGGGTCACTCTTCACTGGCATCCTTCCTTCAACCTCCGCTAACCAGCCCTGGAGCACGCACGCACACACACACACAATGAACTGAACAACTCATCCAAGCCTGTGCTATATATATTTTAAGATGTTCATTTACACGCACCTCAAATTTCTGTGCCTCCGCCTGCAGTTTCTCAATGTTGTTGGCGATCTCTCCTAACCGAGGGTCCACGCTGTTGGGATCCCCCATCTGTGGGTTCTTTATATACACTTCCTTCATTTTAGCCAAAGCATCTCTGCCGAGAGCAAAACACACATAGAAATACACATTTTTACAGAAGGAATCCAATCAAACCCTGGCCGAGTCAAAATGTAAAGCATTTCTGTTGGAATTTCATCATTAGTAATCCTGCTGAAGAATCAAATAAGATCCTAAAAGATTCTTTTCTCTTACTTGATCTTCTTGAGTCCTATTGAATGTTGTTTGTCTTTATCAAAACTAATGTGATATTGTATTTATTAATGCTGTGCCACTAGAAAATTAAAGATGGTTAAAGAGGCAGTGGTAGAGAGGGTTTTTAAATCCCAAAAGAGTTTATTTAAAGGCCCACTTAAGTGCCTTGAAACATGCAGCATCATTCAATCTCTTGACTACTTCCACTTAACAATTTAAAAGGAAGACAGGGCGGGACATATCAAACAGCCACTCCCATTTTTTAAAATAGCATTCAAATATATCATATAAAATATAGCAAGAGACAGATAATGTGGGAGCGGGATGCTTAAGATTCTGGAGAAAATATGATTGGACAGAAAATCTGATGAGAAGCTGAAGTGCAAAGTGAACAAAATCAAAAAATCTTCTAAATGTGAATTTTGTCATTGTTTTGAATCACACTCGCATAAGGATAAACTTCATGCTAAAATTCATACTTAAAGCCAGATAATTCTGATTTCATGACATAAACGAAACGCTATTTTAAAAAGGGGAGGAGCTGTTTGATATGTCCCGCCCTGTCTTCCTGTTTCAGTGGAAATTGTCAACACACTGAATGATGCTGCGCGTTTCAAGGCACTTCAGTGGGCCTTAAAATAAACTCTTGATTTCAGCGATCCCTTACAATGTATTATTCAAAATCAACAATTCCAACTGGTTTCCTTCAGGAGTGTTTTTTTTTTTTTTTGAGTAAATATTAACATTATACATGCACTTTTGTTAATTTTTTTTGTTAAACATTTTGTTAAATATTATTCAATTATACATACAATAATGAAACACAACTGGGTATACAAATATAAAATTAATTATGTTATTTAATAATTAAATTTATATAATAAATAGATGAAAACACTTTACAATAAGGTTCCACTTGTAAACATTAGTTAACGGTATTAGTTAATATGAACTAGCAATGAAAAATACTTCTAAAGCATTTATAAATCTTAGTCAATGTTAATGTTAATTTTAGCATTTACTAATACCTTATTAAAATCAAAAGATGTGTCTGTTCCTATTATTTAATGGACCTGAGTTAACATTAACTGACAAGGAACAGATGTGTTTGTATTAAAGGGTTAGTTCACCCAAAAATGAAAATTATTTCATTAATTATTCACCCTCATGTCGTTGGACACCAGTAAGACCTTCGTTTATCTTCGAGACACAACTGAAGATATTTCTGTTGAAAGCTGATGACTGCGAAAGGCTTCAGAAAGGCCTCCATTGGCATTCAGCACATTCCCACTGACCCACTCACAAGACCCATAAAGGCACTAAAAACATCGATACAAAGTCCATCTCACTACATTGGCTGTAAAATCATTTTACAATGCGATGAAAATAGTTATTGTTCGCACAA
Source organism: Pseudorasbora parva (assembly GCF_024679245.1). Taxonomy (NCBI): domain Eukaryota; kingdom Metazoa; phylum Chordata; class Actinopteri; order Cypriniformes; family Gobionidae; genus Pseudorasbora; species Pseudorasbora parva. Next base: position 8,491,084 of record NC_090189.1, on the reverse strand, counting down.
AAATCAAAATAACATCTTTATCCACCAAGTTACTGACGTGAACTCGACGCATGCACGAGAATATGACGCAGCTCCACCGTTCGGATACATGACCCGGAAGAGGAGGAGCGCCGCTATCGCGTGAGTTCACGTCAGAGACCTACACGGAAGACAATAACTTGGCGGATAAAGTCATTATTTTGATTTTCTTTGCTCACAAAAACTATTCTCGTCGCATTGTAAAATGATTGTACAGCCACTATAGTGAGATGGACTTTGTATCGATGTTTTTAGTGCCTTAATGGGTCTTGTGAGTGGGTCAGTGGGAATGTACTGAATGCCAATGGAGGCCTATCTGAAGCCTTTCTCAGCCATCAGCTTTCAACAAAAATATCTTCAGTTGTGTTCCGAAGATGAACGAAGGTGTTACGGGTGTCCAATGACATGAGGATGAGTAATTAATGAAATAATAATAAAAATAAATAATAATAAAAAATAATTTGGGGGTGAACTAACCCAGTGGTTTTCAAACCTGTCCTGGAGGACCCCCAGCCCTGCACATTTTGTATGTCTCCCTTATTTGGCACACCCACTTCAGGTCTTGCAGTCTCTACTATACTGAGCTCATGAGTTGAATCAGGTGTGTTAGATGAAGGAGACATACAAAATGAGCAGGGCTGGGGGTCCTCCAGGACAGGTTTGAAAACCACTGAACTAACCCTTTAACTAACATTAACAAAGATTAATAAATACCGTAATAAATGTATCGTTCATTGTTGTTGAATTAACTAACATTAACTACTGGAACACTATTGTAAAGTGTTACCAAATATAAATACTATGTAAGGCTCAGAAAGATTAAAAGTCTTTATACTATTTAACATTGCCAACGTATCCTTTTTTTGTTTCTTGTGTGTTTTGTCTGTATACCTCTGGTCCATCTCTTTCTGTATGTCTTTATTGATGTCGTCGATCTTTGCCTGAAGCTTCTTCCTTCTCTGCTCTGGAGGAAGATGACTGAAGTCCTCAGGATTCGAACCCTGAGAGGAGACAGAGAGGGAGACAAACAATGAGTTTCAGTCCTGTTAGAATCTGCAAATACATACAAAATATGTATAAAAGGGGCGGGTCAAACCTGGCCAAATCCAACCATATCAACTGACTATTAAGTATTCTTCTGCTCCTGTCATATGGTTTGCTAGCTAACTTTGGTAATGAGCCAATAAGCTTTCAAGTCAGGCGTTTATCAAAGGCAAACCAGATGAGCTAATTAAATCTAAATCAATGATTAACAGAACCTATTCAGTCCAATGCCAACAACAACATTGATTAAACGGTTCTCATGAAATAAACCGTTATCTTGCTCGCTCATCTTTGAAACCTGATCGTGGTTGATCTGAGAGATTTGGTTTGCATCTGTCCTTATGTGCCCTCTCTCTCGCTCGCTCTAATATCCTCTTCCTGTCTACATTAATGCATCAATCCTCTGAACACTCAAGCTGCTGTTTTTTCCACATTAGTTCTCTCTGACAGGCAGTATTTAATCACATGGTGGTGCTAAAGAGCTGTGAGTTTGGGGACATTAAAGATTGTGCAATACTTGTTCTACCCTAAAATTAGACCTTATTTATTTCACAGCATTTCTCTAATTTATGCTTGGGCTGAATAGGTTCATGGCTGTATCTTTTCCTCTAATCCTGCCCACGGGTCAATGCAAAGGTCTAACTAAAAGATCAAAGGTCACAAGGCAGGCACAGCAACCTTACCCCTTCTTCCACACCACCATACTGTCATGCAACAATAAACATCTAGATTTTACTGAGCATGCTTGGCATTATCACTCAAAAATACAGTCAAATAAAACCACAAACTACCCCCAGGCAAACCTGAAATATAATCAAGATTTACACAAGCACAACACACATGCTACACTTACACTTATACTCACCCTCTTCAAAAAAAAAAAAAAAAAAAAAAAAGACAAATTGTTCCAATAAAATGTTAATTGTGCAACATTTGTAAAAAACAAAAACAAAAAATAGATCTAGAAATCAACTGAACCATTTTAAAATAATTATATGGATCTAAATACACATCTATAAACATAACATTAAAAAAAACAATATCTGGGGTATAATATTCAACTGTAAATCATACTACACCATCAGTGAATAGGCGATTCAAAAATCACATTTGTGACTAAAGTACTAAGACCCTCTATAATTGGTTAAAACATTTGATGTATTCTAATCACCAATGATAATGAATCATAATTGAAGAGATGATTCACACAAAAATGGTATTGCCGTCATTTTTTCACTCGTCATTTAATATATGTTTGACTCCATTTCTTCAGTGAAACACAAAAGAAGATATTTTGTGAAATGTATACGCTGCTCCTTTTCATATAATGAAAGTGACAGTAAGCATCTCCTTTTGCATCCCAGGGGAAAAAAATAAAGTCAAACGGGTTGAGGGGGACTCAGGGTAAGAAAGTAAAGACTGAACATTCTTTTGGCCTGTGAACAATTTAACTTACACTAGCGTCTTAAAAAGAATCTCTAATACCGGGTTCAGACTACATGATATCAGCCCGATTTTGGCACAATCCGTGGCCGTCCGGATGCAAGAATCGGTCGTTTCATCTCATATAGTGTGTCGTAGTAGACAACAACCGACTCTGGCGCTTCACAAAGTCCTTCACAGAAAGACTAGCATGTTTAACATCTGTGACTTTCACCAGTAGGAGTACAGAAGCTCTTCAAACATGGAAAAATAAATGAGAGACAATAGTATTGGTGCTGCTCCAGGTGGAATTATGCAATGGAGAAAAGGTTTGTGAAGATATGGCAACAATACTCCTGCCTTTATGATGTTTCCTCGAGACTGCCACGATAAAAAAAGATAATGTTCTGGTGAATGACAGCAGAGGAGCTTCAACAACCCAGTGAGTACTGGAATTAGCATCAAGCTATCAAATCATTCATCATTCTCCCTTGCTATAGAGTGCAACAGCAGCATTGGTTCTGGAAATTTTTCAAGTTAAAGAGTAAAAAGTAAGTAAACAAACAATATAATATAATCCATACCATACGTACCTAAAGAGCTATTTTGGAGCTTTTGCTTTTTTGCTAATTCTGCTTCTGTAATGCATCATGGGTAATGTAGTTTTTCACCAAGACGTGATTAACTAACATCATAAATTGTGATTTTCACTGTTAAACGTGATTATTTAAAAAAAAAAAACTCAAATAATTTGGGCTGACGGAGTCAACAGAAGCAAATATCATGGGTTAACAACCTAGTAGCTCACAGCCTATTAACAACTTCATAGCTGTCTTTAAAGGTTTAAAAATTTCAAATTAAATTTTCTTATGGAGTTTTTACTTCCAGAACTCAACTGTTATGCTCTATTAATTGTCTACAAGCTTGTTTCTGGAAGTCAGTCGCAGTTTGATGACATCACACACACGCTGTTAAATATGGCTAAAAATGATTGGTCAGGACACAACAACAAAAATCGCATAATCTGACACATTCAGAAAATGTTGTGTAGTCTGAACCCGGCATGAGATGCATTCAAAATAATCACACTTCAGCACATCTGGTTAGGGATCAAAATGAATCAAGTTGTTTGAAATACATAAAGATAAAATCAGGGAAAACTGGACAGTTAAACAAACACGAGGACAAAAAACGGGTTTCAGATCACCTCAATAAGGTTCCGCACGTGGGCATTGAGTGAGAGCTACACAGAGGGACAGTCACCACGGCAACAAGACAAAACAAAACAAAAACAGACATCAACAAAAAAATATAAATGAGACAACAACATGGTTTTGAACTTAAATACATACAAAGGTAAAATTATATATTTTTTAAAAAGAACAAAAGTTCCCTTTCGAGAGAGGTTCCTCGTATTACGTATGGGAAAAACTCCTTTTCTCGAGAATGTGAAGCAAAACTTTTAATAAAGGTATCTATGTAAAGCGCAGTGAGCTGCACGGCCATAGCCCAGCGCGAGGAGCGCTCTGATTGGCCGGGCTGCGGCAACTGCAGGAACCTATGGTGAGGCGGCTGAGAGGAACGAACCAATGGGGGGCGTTCCAGAAGCCCGCCGAAAAAGGTGCTTATATTTGCATACAGGAGGCTATATAAGACCCTAATTCGCCATAGGTGTCAGATTTTATCTCCTTCAGCGATACCTTCGCTGGTCTCCGGAAGAAGCACCGCCGTTGAAAAGGCACCAGCGGAACCTGCAGCTGAGGACGACGGACTCCCTCTCCGCCTTCTCTGCCGTTCCAGCTACGCCATCCGGCGTTATATATCCTTTAAACTGTGTCTATGTTGAGTGTTATATGTGTTTGTGTGTGTGTGTTGCCGCTGCAACGCCACTTCTAGAGCTTACAGGCTTGTTCTACTCGAGGACTCTCTCGTTCCGCCGCGTCGTTAAGCGCCGCGGAAAGACGGAGCTCTTCTCACTCTCCCTCTGCTCTCGTCCCGTCGCGCTGAATAGCGCCGCGGAAAGAGAGAATGTTAGAGGACATGAGCACACTCAAGCCGAAGCTCTCTTCACTCTGCCGCCGCCGCGGCTCTTCTTCCGCCGCTGCCACAGAGTTGTTCCCACTCTTCTCTCATTCCGTCGCGCTACAGCCGCGGACAGAGAATACTAGAGTGAATAGGCGAACTCGAGCCGAAGCTCTCGCCGTGCTAGAAGCGCCGCGGACAGAGTTTTACCTCACGCTTCCAATTCTCTCGTCCTGTCGCTCTATCGCCGCGGACAGAGAATACTAGAGTGAATAAACAAACTCGAGCCGAAGCTCTCGCCGTGCTAGAAGCGCCGCGGACAGAGTTTTACCTCACGCTTCCAATTCTCTCGTCCTGTCGCTCTATCGCCGCGGACAGAGAATACTAGAGTGAATAGGCGAACTCGAGCCGAAGCTCTCGCCGTGCTAGAAGCGCCGCGGACAGAGTTTTACCTCACGCTTCCAATTCTCTCGTCCTGTCGCTCTATCGCCGCGGACAGAGAATACTAGAGTGAATAAACAAACTCGAGCCGAAGCTCTCGCCGTGCTAGAAGCGCCGCGGACAGAGTTTTACCTCACGCTTCCAATTCTCTCGTCCTGTCGCTCTATCGCCGCGGACAGAGAATACTAGAGTGAATAAACAAACTCGAGCCGAAGCTCTCGCCGTGCTAGAAGCGCCGCGGACAGAGTTTTACCTCACGCTTCCAATTCTCTCGTCCTGTCGCTCTATCGCCGCGGACAGAGAATACTAGAGTGAATAAACAAACTCGAGCCGAAGCTCTCGCCGTGCTAGAAGCGCCGCGGACAGAGTTTTACCTCACGCTTCCAATTCTCTCGTCCTGTCGCTCTATCGCCGCGGACAGAGAATACTAGAGTGAATAAACAAACTCGAGCCGAAGCTCTCGCCGTGCTAGAAGCGCCGCGGACAGAGTTTTACCTCACGCTTCCAATTCTCTCGTCCTGTCGCTCTATCGCCGCGGACAGAGAATACTAGAGTGAATAAACAAACTCGAGCTGAAGCTCTCGCCGTGCTAGAAGCGCCGCGGACAGAGTTTTACCTCACGCTTCCAATTCTCTCGTCCTGTCGCTCTATCGCCGCGGACAGAGAATAATAGAGTGAATAAACAAACTCGAGCCGAAGCTCTCGCCGTGCTAGAAGCGCCGCGGACAGAGTTTTACCTCACGCTTCCAATTCTCTCGTCCTGTCGCTCTATCGCCGCGGACAGAGAATACTAGAGTGAATAAACTAACTCGAGCCGAAGCTCTCGCCGTGCTAGAAGCGCCGCGGACAGAGTTTTTCCTCACGCTTCCAATTCTCTCGTCCTGTCGCTCTATCGCCGCGGACAGAGAATAATAGAGTGAATAAACAAACTCGAGCCGAAGCTCTCGCCGTGCTCATTCTACCGCCGCCGTGCTGAAGCGCTGCGGACAGAGAATACTAGAGTAAGTTAGACGAGCGAGCTCGGGCTGTTGGGTATGTCAAGAACAATGTCGCTGCAGCGCGCGCTTACTGCCAAGGAAGTTGTAATGGCTGCCTTGTCATGATAGCGCGCGCCCCTTCCACAGCGCGTTGCTGACTAGAGCGCGGCTTACGTCATAGCACGCGCTCACTGTCAGAGCATAAGGGCGTCGGAAAATGGCTGCCAAGCTAAGCCCTTTTTTCACTCTATCACTTCCAGTCCCCTTTATTCAGGCGGCTGGAAAGGTTTTTACACTGTAGACAAAGTGTCCACTACACAGTGTGCACCCCTACATAAGCACTGTTAATTCAGCCTCACAAAATCACAAATAAATCCCGCCGCGGCCGGATTACACCATATAAAGTCAACTAGCCTTATTGCAGTCAACTAGCCTGTGGTCAAACACGCTTGTCTGCATGCGCGCTTTCAGTCTAGACTAGAGCATAACGGCATTGTGGAATGGCTCACATACCACCCGCACTTCCTTACATTCTCCCAGTTCCCTTAAGTTAAGTGACTGGAGATGAAATATTGCAGTCAACTAGCCTGTGTTAAACACGCTCGTCTGCACACTAATGCTGTGTGCGTTTACCCCTGTGGATTTGCTCACTGGTTTGCACCGTGGGTATTCTACGTAGGTTGTGCGCCACTGCACATTGTTTACACTACACACAAAAGAGCTTTCTATGTAGGAAATGTGCCCACTTTACAGTCTGCACTCCTGCACCCAAGCACTTTTCACAAAGTTCACTCTCGCACACACAATATAAATGTGAGGCGTGCGCCCACTGCAAAGCCTGCACCGCCAAAACTAACACTATCCCCACAGTGTTACAAGCAGTGTTACAGCACAAGCAACCCGGCTAACAGGCCCCTATTACTAAGCGGCCAGCCCCCGAATCTTATTCAACCCCTGGCTTTACGAGCCCAGGCCTGGCAGGCCATTCCTGGTATATAATATTGGGTGTTGAACATATAAAATGAGGTTCTCGCTACAGTTTTGCTCGCAGACCCCGCGATTCAAGCCGTGGTCGAGCCCTCTGTAAGAAGCAGTGTCAGTCACGTGCTTCTCGCTGAGGCATTGAGACTGTTAAAGGAGAGAGCGGCGAAAACAGTACACCCGACGCTAGCGAGTCAGGTTTTTACTGTCGCTAATTCCTCATGCCGAAAATGGGTGGCGGTCTCAGGCCCATTTTCCAGGCATCTGAACAAAGCACTTATGACACGCTCGTTTCAAGGTGCTGACGGTGAAACAAATCCTCGCGCACATTCGCCCCGGGGATTGGGTTTTCTCAATAGATCTGAAAAACGCATACTTCACGTTACGATAACCCCCCACCCCCACTACAGGCCATTCTTGAGATTCGCCTTCGAGGGGCAGGCTTATCAGTACAGTCATTGTCATAGACTCAAGACTTACGGCATAAGAACCACCACGTCTTGATAATGTACATAAAATCGCTAGGGCAGCCGAGATCAGACTCTGTTCACTGCATGGCTAAGCATCTCCTTTTATGGGCAGAGCACAATCTGAGCTCCCTAAGGGCGGCTTACGTGCCAGGTATTCTGAATCAGGGTCCGGACATGTTATCCAGAGGACCCATGTCCCCAGGGGGATGGTCCCTTTACCCGCAAACAATTCAGCTTGCACAGCACACGCTGCCCAATATTTTTTCTGCAAACGCAGGGATGCCCTGGCCCATGTTGGCCCAGACTCCCTCTATATGTTCCCTCCGATCGCGATCCAGCTGCAGCCGGTGCTTTTTAATAGCCCCACTTTGGAAGAACCGCACATGGTTCTCCATACTGTTTCAGCTGTCAGACACAGCCCCATGCCTATTCTGCCAATGAAAGGGAAGGTCTGGCATCCCAATCCCGAGCTGTGGGCCCTCCACGTATGGCCCATCAACGGTATCCGGGAACCTCTCTGACAAGTTATGAACACTATTTCGGAAGCTAGAGCCCCTGCTATCTGGCAGCTCTGCTTGAAGTGGTCAGTGGTTTTCTAACCAATGTGCTACGCGAAACATCGACGCACACTCATGCGAACTGGCGGAACCGCTCGCTTTCTCCAAGAGCTAATGGATGCGGGTCGTCCCCCCTCCATACTCGGGGTGTGTGTCTCCGCCATAGCAGCTAGCCACGCTCCTATCGCGGCACATTCACTAGGGAAAAGTGATCTTATTGTGTGTTTTCTTAAAGGGGCCAGGAGATTCAGCTCGCCTTGCCCCTACCTCGGTCCCTATTTGGGACCTCGCCATGGTTTTGGAGGCCGTGAAGGGTTCCCCCTCCTAACCACTTCAGAACACGAGCTTGAAGCACATATCACTCAAAACCGTTTTTCTGCTGGCTGTGGCCTCGGTTAACCGAGTGGGTGGCTTACCTGCACTCTCGGTGAGCCCTTCCTGTCTTGAGTTTGGGTCCAGCAACTTCAAGGTTGTGCTCAAACCGAGGCATGGTTTTATGCTGAAAGTGCTATCAACCCCTTCAGTATGCAGGTCTTTGCACTGCTTAACCCGCGTCTTAGAGAGAATAAGACGCAAACATATTCTGCCCAGTCAGAGCATTGAGATTGTATCTAGAGCGCTCCGCCCCCTTCAGGCAGTCGGATCAGCTCTTCATTGCTTCGGTGGCCGCACTAAAGTTTGTGCTGTCATGAAACAGTCTCTCACACTGGATAGTGGATGCAGTCCCACTAGCATATAGGTCCAGGACCTAACCTGTCCTACAGGCATTTAAGCCCACTCCTCTAGAGGCATGGCCTCATCTTGGGCTTGGTCGTGTGACATTTCTTTGGAAGATATCTGTGCGGCGGCAGGCTGGGCCTCTCCGTCCACTTTTATCAGATTCTACAAGTTGGAGGTTCCAGCTCTACAAGCAGGGCTTCTCTCCATCTAGGCTCTATCTTGACCCTGGCAAACAGATTGCCTTACATTTTGGCCTGTACACATTAGTCCTTAAGCACTATTCATTCATCATAAGATCCGACTATGTCCGATCAGCTGTTCAAACGAACCGACTCTTCCGGTTCTTCATTCCCCTTATAAGCCGCCTCTGTCGGTGTCTCGGGGGTTTATAACATGTGCTTTGGGTATACTGGGTCAGTCAGCACACACGGCGCTTTACATTGTGTTCCCATACGTAATACGAGGAACCTCTCTCGAAAGGGAACGTACTCGGTTACTTTCGTAACCTCGGTTCCCTGAGAGAGAGGAACGAGTATTACGTTCCGTGCCGTGTTTATGCTTCTCAGGTATCGCTTCAGTCGATCTTAAAACCTGACACCTATGGCGAATTAGGGTCTTATATAGCCTCCTGTATGCAAATATAAGCACCTTTTTCGGCGGGCTTCTGGAACGCCCCCCATTGGTTCGTTCCTCTCAGCCGCCTCACCATAGGTTCCTGCAGTTGCCGCAGCCCGGCCAATCAGAGCGCTCCTCGCGCTGGGCTATGGCCGTGCAGCTCACTGCGCTTTACATAGATACCTTTATTAAAAGTTTTGCTTCACATTCTCGAGAAAAGGAGTTTTTCCATACGTAATACTCGTTCCTCTCTCTCAGGGAACCGAGGTTACGAAAGTAACCGAGTACGTTTTACCTCACGCTTCCAATTCTCTCGTCCTGTCGCTCTATCGCCGCGGACAGACAATACTAGAGTGAATAAACAAACTCGAGCCGAAGCTCTCGCCGTGCTCATTCTACCGCCGCCGTGCTGAAGCGCTGCGGACAGAGAATACTAGAGTAAGTTAGACGAGCGAGCTCGGGCTGTTGGGTATGTCAAGAACAATGTCGCTGCAGCGCGCGCTTACTGCCAAGGAAGTTGTAATGGCTGCCTTGTCATGATAGCGCGCGCCCCTTCCACAGCGCGTTGCTGACTAGAGCGCGGCTTACGTCATAGCACGCGCTCACTGTCAGAGGATAAGGGCGTCGGAAAATGGCTGCCAAGCTAAGCCCTTTTTTCACTCTATCACTTCCAGTCCCCTTTATTCAGGCGGCTGGAAAGGTTTTTACACTGTAGACAAAGTGTCCACTACACAGTGTGCACCCCTACATAAGCACTGTTAATTCAGCCTCACAAAATCACAAATAAATCCCGCCGCGGCCGGATTACACCATATAAAGTCAACTAGCCTTATTGCAGTCAACTAGCCTGTGGTCAAACACGCTTGTCTGCATGCGCGCTTTCAGTCTAGACTAGAGCATAACGGCATTGTGGAATGGCTCACATACCACCCGCACTTCCTTACATTCTCCCAGTTCCCTTAAGTTAAGTGACTGGAGATGAAATATTGCAGTCAACTAGCCTGTGTTAAACACGCTCGTCTGCACACTATGCTGTGTGCGTTTACCCCTGTGGATTTGCAGTATGCAGTTCTTTGCACTGCTTAACCCGCGTCTCAGAGAGAATAAGACGCAAACCTATTCTGCCCAGTCAGAGCATTGAGATTGTATCTAGAGCGCTCCGCCCCCTTCAGGCAGTCGGATCAGCTCTTCATTGCTTCGGTGGCCGCACTAAAGTTTGTGCTGTCATGAAACAGTCTCTCACACTGGATAGTGGATGCAGTCCCACTAGCATATAGGTCCAGGACCTAGCCTGTCCTACAGGCATTTAAGCCCACTCCTCTAGAGGCATGGCCTCATCTTGGGCTTGGTCGTGTGACATTTCTTTGGAAGATATCTGTGCGGCGGCAGGCTGGGCCTCTCCGTCCACTTTTATCAGATTCTACAAGTTGGAGGTTCCAGCTCTACAAGCAGGGCTTCTCTCCATCTAGGCTCTATCTTGACCCTGGCAAACAGATTGCCTTACATTTTGGCCTGTACACATTAGTCCTTAAGCACTATTCATTCATCATAAGATCCGACTATGTCCGATCAGCTGTTCAAACGAACCGACTCTTCCGGTTCTTCATTCCCCTTATAAGCCGCCTCTGTCGGTGTCTCGGGGGTTTATAACATGTGCTTTGGGTATACTGGGTCAGTCAGCACACACGGCGCTTTACATTGTGTTCCCATACGTAATACGAGGAACCTCTCTCGAAAGGGAACGTACTCGGTTACTTTCGTAACCTCGGTTCCCTGAGAGAGAGGAACGAGTATTACGTTCCGTGCCGTGTTTATGCTTCTCAGGTATCGCTTCAGTCGATCTTAAAACCTGACACCTATGGCGAATTAGGGTCTTATATAGCCTCCTGTATGCAAATATAAGCACCTTTTTCGGCGGGCTTCTGGAACGCCCCCCATTGGTTCGTTCCTCTCAGCCGCCTCACCATAGGTTCCTGCAGTTGCCGCAGCCCGGCCAATCAGAGCGCTCCTCGCGCTGGGCTATGGCCGTGCAGCTCACTGCGCTTTACATAGATACCTTTATTAAAAGTTTTGCTTCACATTCTCGAGAAAAGGAGTTTTTCCCATACGTAATACTCGTTCCTCTCTCTCAGGGAACCGAGGTTACGAAAGTAACCGAGTACGTTCTGTTAAACAAAATACTGATAAGGGTTGAACACAAAAGGAACAAAGTGATGTTAAAGGACCACGTGTTATTACTACAGCGACGGACATGCTACGGTCATGCCGCTACGAATATGCTACTGAGGTCATGCTTACCAGCTTTAAAGAGAGCTTCTCATGGGCGAAAAGAGAGAAGAACCGAGAGAAGAGAGAAAACATCAGAGGGAGCAACATCAGACTGCTGTACACGTCATACACACACATGCAGGTGTGTTCATGTGTTATGATGATGTCACCGCTGAAGCTCACCACATCACCTCACGCAATCACACTTGGCTGGCCGGCAGCACTTTGTGCTTTGTCATAAGACAGATATCCGCTGGCAGAGCCACGTGAAATTTAGCTGAAAGCCTCACTTTGGCACATGAACGAGGAAAATATCACATTAGTGAAGTACAAGCCCTCTAAATATATCCCGCCACTCAGGCCGTGTGTCCACTAAAGCGTTCTTCCCAAGTCGAGCTAGTTTTTTAAAATTGTTTTCAATGTAAGAGCCACATATATAAAAACAGCAGCAGTGAGACGAAGCACTGAGCAGGTATATCTTTTCTGGTCATTGTGAGTTGAAAATTTTTAAACTTTGGGTAAAACAAGAACTCATCACTTTTTACCCAATCATCCAATCACAGTGAAGGAGGGGCAGGACTAATACGACACCAACAACCACCACATTCTGCTTATACAATGACAACAGATGACCACAAAAAGCACAAACGGAATGTGTCAACATTTTTATAACAAACTATCTGCAAAATCAGATACTAATAACTAATTAATGGACAGTTACTTAAGAAAATGTACCATCCATAAATCATTTTTTTATTGGCCATTAAACCGTTTTTGCTAAGGATGTTCTGATATGAAAGATTTGTCCGACACGATAATTCTTTTTAATAGAAAACCGATAACCGGTATACTGACCGATTAACCTAAATTGAAATCCAACAGCATTTTCCTGTTTGAAGTGTTTCCAATCATATTATAAGCAATTCAAAACCATCATGGCAAAAAGCTGAAGGAAATAATCCATTATTTTTAGGCTTTAATATATCGAAAATAGAGAAAATGGTCAAAAAATATATATTTTTATCGGGCTGATAACGTTAAATATTAACTGATATCGATATGGTGCCCGATGTATCGTGCATCTCTAGTTTAGCAAAAACAGGCATTTATGACACCAAAATTTTAGATATTCATAATTCTCTATTCCAATTTCGATAAAATAGCTACAACTACTAGCCTTATATTTATCTAATATAAAAGACAAGTAAGAGTAGTTTTCAGGTAGATACTCTGAATAAAGTAATGAAATGTAAAATAACACTGGATAGTCTTCACTATGTAAATTAAACAGATTAAGTTATTTTAGGCTGCTGTCACTTTAAGACCTAATGCACGGATCCAATATACTGGTATTGACTTTCTCAACTGTTTACGTTCACTTAAGCCATAACCGACTGTGTTTACTAGGATACTCGCAGAGACGGGCAGTTTGTGACCATTTTGAGTGAATATATCCGTTTAAGCACAAGACGACGTGAAGCAGAGCTCATTTCAGTATTTGCGCACACAAAACTAAATTGGCATGTCTTAAAATTTTGTGAAGCAGCTGTCACATCTGGCTGAAAACCCTTTGGTGGACACAACCTTAGTGAAGGAGATTTAATATGTTCTAAACCTTTCAAATGTTCTAAATATTTCTTGAAATGCACATAACTTGATCATTTAAATTATGCGTAACATTACGATGTTTAGTAATACTGTACCCCAATGATACAACAACTTTCAAAAGCAGAATTTTGTATTTGTGTTGTATTCGAATTAAACTGGATATGCAATGAGAAAAAAATAGGATGCAATTTGATTTTATTCCATCAGGAATTGATTGGCATGTTCTTCTGATGCAGTGAACTTCAGCAGGTACCAATGAACCAATTATTACACAGAATGTTACAGGGTCACGTGAGGATGACATCATCAGTCTAAAGCAATAGTCAGCCAACGAATAGAACACGATAGGGATGGATGTACAAGAAAGAAGACAGAGGAGAGAGAAAGAGAAACAAAATGATAATATTCACAATCGATAGGCTCGTTTGTGAGGTCACAACAGAGAGCTTTCTGGGTAATCGTACCTGAGTAGGGATCTCAAATCAAAACTACTTATGGAGAAAAGGTAAAAGTGTGGTAAATGTGAAGTAAAAGGCTAGTTTTGACTTGTGTAATATGTCGATAAGTAAGTGAACACTTGAGATTACTAAATGATTTATCATAAGAAAATACCTGGAATAAAAACAAATGAGCATGCATGTAAATAACTATGCAAATAAAATACAATATTAATATACAATTTAAAATATAAAAAATATCCATTTAGTGATAAAGCATTATTTAAACAATATTATTAAAAATAAATATGTTAAAATATTAAAATATATTTTAAAAATCAAGTATGATTTGATATATAATTCATAATAAAATAAGTATTTTATTTATTTTTTGCACCTTGGAATAAGTGTACTGATTATGCAAAACAAAAAACTAAAAATTAATAGCCTACTCTAATTTTATTGAGGCATTGAGAGCAAAAAAACCCTTCCTAAGACTTGGGACACCTTTATATTTTAGGGTGCTCAAACTATGGAGATATTGTCTGAAGTTTTGAAAAATGTATTGTGGCAAATTCCTAAACGCACTGACAGGACAAACGGTTCAACATGTTCAAACACTTCTCAAACTCATGAATGCACCAACAGGATGTACAATTCAGCGTGTTTATAACGGACATAGATAGCGAATACAGACGAGCTTGTTTGTCTGAACGTGATGTACATATGAAGATAAACACTCATATCAAAGCAGCGAAATGACACCAAAAGGGGTGAATTCTGAGTGTATCTGTGTGTGATAAAGTGTTACGAGCACCGGAAGGGTCAAAGTTGATCGTGAATGCGCTAGGCTCGCATTCAGACGTCGCACTCGTGACACTTCGAGAATTAACCCCTCCCACACAAGCTGATTTGCTGCCAGAGCACAGGGGCGGAGCCAGGCTGCTGGGGTTGCACATGGGAGGCGGGGTCAGAAGCCAGAAGAGCCAATGAGAGAGTCATTTGATGATGATGTAACTTTTTTCAATTACAGATGTATTTTAATACTGAATATCAGACATTAACCTCATTTAAGGTATGAATTCAAACAGATATAGATTAATGAAGAAATTCAGATCATTTAATTGTTATTTAATATTACGGAACAATACCAATTACATTAATTTAAAGAAAACAAAAAACACTAAATGAGGTTAAGTCTGGTAAATATATTTTTACTCTATATCTTATCACTGAAGCACACACACACAACACCAAATACCATAGCCATCGGTTGTTTAAGTAAAATATACCTATACAAAAATATCTAATTTATATAAAGAATTTATTTATTTAGTTTTCAAAATAAATATGACCACCAAAAAGAGGATTTTGTCATATTTGGCTCACTTCTTTGGATAAATTAGTATATCTAGTGTATCTAAATAAACCTACACACACTCTTGCCTCCTCTCACACACTTACGACATATTGCCTGGCCTCGAAAGCATACGTAGGCCGACCGAGAGTCCTCTTCATGATTTCTTTATTATAATAGAGAGACTGGGCAGACTGCAGCAAAGAATAAACCCTAATTAAACACACACTCGTGCAAAACTATACAAACACACTTGCACACACCCTGTGACTCAACAAACACAATTTTACACAAAAATACACATACAAATCTTTTGCAAACGAGGACAAACACGCATACTTACACACTTTTTGCTTCAATAAACCAGCAAAACACATACAATTCAAACAGACACACCGCTACTGTAACACACTCACAGACACACTGACATAATTCTTTAAGATATTCACAGATTTTTATGGTTTTACATCATAAATAAGTATGTGACATGTTCTAGCGTAGACAGTGAAACAAATACAAAATATTAAAACAAATCCAACTTCTTCAGTAATAATGCTCTAATACTAGGCTAATCCATTCAATAGTTTGGGATTAGTAAGATTTTTTTTGTTTTTGAAAAAAGTCTCTTTTGCTCACCAAGGCTGCATTTATTTGATCAAAAATACAGTAAAAACAGTAATATTATGAAATATTATTACAATTTAAAATAACAGTTTTCTATTGTAATATATTTTAAAATGTAATTTACTCCTGTGATCAAAGCTGAATTTTCAACATCATTACTCCAGTCTTCAGTGCCACATGATCCTTCAGAAATCAGGGCCCGTATTTATCAAGCTTCTCAAAGTGCTATTTTAGTCTTAAATGCTGAGAATTCATGAAATTTACTCCTACTTTCAAACTTAAGTATAAAAGCAAGTTATCAAATTTCTTATAGCTAAGAAACACTTCTATACTCTCCCAGTTATTGAAGACAGCTCGAGAGGTCTCTCAAGTGGTTAGGAGTTGCCAGTAGGGGCTTGTGATGGCACTGAGGAGACAGAGATGTGCGCAAATCTTTCAAGAGAGGGAGAATGTGTTCGAAATGTTTGACGACGAGCAGTTAATCAAACAGTATCATTTGGACAGAGCAGGCATCATCTTTTTCAGCGCTGGTTAATTTTGGGCTTTATATATATATTTATTTTAAACCGCTGTTCGACTAATTCAGCAAGCAGTAGCGATCGCTTCTTCCTCCTGCCGATTTGGTTTTCTTTTGGAATCCATGGTGGCTGTTTATTTAAAAAAAAATCTAGGCTACAGCACACCAGTTTAAAGACATGGATGAAAATATCTTTCACTTTAAATGTGTATATTATAATGTATTCTCTTGAAAACTCTTTATTGTCAAATGTGTGTTGGATGTAAACTCCTCTTAGGAACTTCACCATTCAATGTGAATTTATCTGAGGATATTCTTAAATAAGGACATCTATTCAGTGATTGGTTCATGCCTATGACATCATCCAAAATCCCGTTTGTGGCACAGCAAATTGTCGTAAATCCACTCTAAGACTGACACTTAAGATTTAGTCCTACACTTTACTTAGCATAATTGGGAGGCTTCATAACTAACTTTTAAGCGCGGCTTTGAGCCAAGATTTTTTTACTCTTAAGTCAATTCTTAGCAGTGTTCTTGTGAAGATCTTTGATAAATACGGGCCCAGATTTGCAGCAGAAAAAAAAAATCTTACAATTATCAATGTTGAAAACTTGTGCTGCGCAACATTTTTGTATAAACCACGATACATTTTTTCAAGATTTTTTGATGGATAGAAGTTTAAATGGTTAAAAAAATAAACAGCATTTATATGAAATAGAAATTTGTAAGGTTATAAATGTCTTCACTGTCACTTTTGATAAATTGAATGCATTCTTGATTAATAAAAGTCTCCAGACAAAATCTTACAGTCCCCAAACCTTTAATCAGTAGTGTACATAAAATAAACACATACATTACAACAAGCCCGGAGCACAAATGGAGAGAATGAATGTGTCCACAACCTTAATATGTTTGTCTAAAATGCTTTACGATGTTCCCATCTGCCCTATATTACTCTATTTTTTGTGTCTCTAACATCCTTTCTTCACTGTGACCTGTTTTACGCCACTAGCTCTAATGTCAGTTAAGCTCAAATCTTGAGTGTGTATATGTACGTTAAAGATATGGAAAACAGAAAACAATGGTCCGGTGAACTTAACCGTCCACCTCCTGTTTGATGGATAAACAGCCAAACATAGGAAAGGATAAATCTGTTCTGTTTTTCCGTTCACTGACCATCGATCCTTGTATATCCCTGAGCTGAACGGAGAACACGGTGTGTGTTCGGTGCAGTGTGAAAAGATAAAAACGCCTGAGATTTGCACATGGAAAACAGG